>NC_053027.1:563332714-563627217 GCF_003073215.2 Triticum urartu
TTTTTTATTTACTTTGCCTTTATTTTACTTTGCATCTTTATCACAAAAATACCAAAAATATTATCTTATCATATCTATCATATCTCACTCTCGTAAGTGGCCTTATAGGGATTGACAACCCCTATTTGTGTTGGTTGCGAGGATTTATTTGTTTTGTGCAGGTATGAGGGACTCGCGCGTAGCCTCCTACTGGATTGATACCTTGGTTCTCAAAAACTGAGGGAAATACTTACGCCACTTTGTTGCATCATCCCTTCCTCTTCGGGGAAACCAACGCAGTGCTCAAGAGGTAGCAAAGGTCTGAACTTATCACAAGCAAATACAACTGCTAAGAATTCTTTTTCAGTAGTAGCATAATTTCTTTGAGCATTGTCTAGGGTTTTACTAGCATATTGAATAACATTTAATTTCTTATCAACTCTTTGCCCTAGAACAGCACCTACAGCATAATCACTAGCATCACACATAATTTCAAAGGGTAAATTCCAATCAAGTGGTTGAACAATAGGTGCAGATATCAATGCTTTCTTAAGTATTTCAAATGCTTCTACACAATCATCATCAAAAACAAATGGTATATCTTTTTGTAATAAATTAGTCCAAGGCCGGGAAATTTTCGAGAAGTCCTTAATGAACCTCCTATAAAATCCGGCAAGACCAAGGAAACTTCTTATACCTTTGATGTCCTTGGGACATGGCATCTTCTCAATAGCATCAACCTTGGCTTTATCAACCTCAATACCTCTTTCAGAAACTTTGTGCCCCAAGACAATACCTTCATTAACCATAAAGTGGCACTTTTCCCAATTCAAGACAAGATTAGTTTCTTCACATCTCTGCAAAACTCGATCAAGGTTGCTCAAGAAATCATCAAAAGAAGATCCATAGACGGAGAAATCGTTCATGAAAACCTCACAAATCTTTTCACAAAAGTCAGAGAATATAGCCATCATGCATCTTTGAAAGGTAGCAGGTGCATTACATAAACCAAAAGGCATACGTCTATAAGAAAAAGTACCAAAAGGGCAAGTAAAAGTAGTCTTTGATTGATCTTTGGCTGACACGGGTATTTGAGAGAAACCAGAATAACCATCTAGAAAGCAAAAATGTGTATGGTTGGATAGTCTTTCTAGAATTTGATTGATAAAAGGTAAGGGGTAATGATCCTTTTTAGTTGCCTTATTTAATTTGCGGAAATCAATTACCATCCTATAACCTGTAATAATTCTTTGAGGAATCAATTCATCTTTATCATTAGGAACGACAGTAATACCTCCCTTCTTAGGGATACAATGGACAGGACTTACCCACTGACTATCAGCAACGGGATAAATTATACCTGCCTCAAGGAGCTTTAGTATTTCTTTTCTTACCACTTCTTTCATTTTAGGATTCAGCCGTCGTTGATGATCACGAACTGGTTTAGCATCTTCTTCCAAATTTATTTTATGTTGACATAGAGTGGGACTAATGCCCTTAAGAACATCAAGAGTATACCCAATAGCAGCACGGTGCTTCTTCAGAGTTTTCAATAATCTCTCTTCCTCATGCTCTGAAAGGTTAGCACTAATAATAATAGGATATATCTTTTTCTCATCAAGATAAGCATATTTAAGAGGATCAGGCAACGGTTTAAGCTCAAACACGGGATCACCCTTGGGTGGAGGAGGATCCCCTAGGATTTCAACAGGCAAATTGTTTTTCAGAATAGGTTCCTATTTAAAGAATACTTCGTCTATTTCCCTTCTTTCATTCATAAACATATCATTTTCATGGTCTAGCAAATATTGTTCTAAAGGATCACTAGGAGGTACGGCAATAGAAGCAAGACCAATAATTTCATCCTTACTAGGTAATTCTTCTTCACGGTGTTGTCTACTAAATTTAGAGAAATTAAATTCATGAGTCATATCATCTAAACGATAGTAACAACATCCCTTTTGCAATCTATGGTAGCATTAACAGCGTTCAGGAAGGGTCTACCAAATATAATGGGACAAAAGCTATCTTGTGGGGAACCAAGAACAAGAAAATCAGTAGGATATTTAATTTTCCCACACAAGACTTCAACATCTCTAACAATTCCCATTGGTGAAATAGTATCTCTATTGGCAAGTTTAATTGTGACATCAATATCTTCTATCTTAGCAGGTGCAATATCATGCATAATTTCTTTGTATAAGGAATGAGGTATTGCACTAGCACTAGCACCCATATCACATAAGCCATGATAACAATGATCTCCTATTTTAACAGAAATAATAGGCATGCCTACCACAGGTCTAGGTTTATCTTTAGCACAAGGTTTAGCAATTTTAGCAGTTTCATCACAGAAATAAATAACATGCCCATCAATATTATCAGCCAAGAGATCTTTAACAATAGCAATATCAGGTTCAACTTTAATTTGCTCAGAAGGTGTATAAGTTTTAATATTGCTTTTACGAACCACAGTTGAAGCTTTAGCATGATCCTTTATCCTAACAGGAAAAGGTGGTTTCTCAACATAAGAAGTAGGAACAATAGGATCATTATAAGTGACAATCTTTTCTTCAACTTTAATAGGTGCAGCTACTTTTACTTCTATGGGAGGATGATATTTAAACCACTTCTCCTTGGGGAGATCAACATAAGTAGCAAAAGATTCACAGAAAGAAGCTACTATCTCAGAGTTAAGTCCATATTTAGTGCTAAATTTACGGAAAACATCGGTATCCATAAAAGATTTAACACAATCAAAACTAGGTGTCATACCTGACTCCTTACCTTTGTCGAGGTCCCAATCTTCAGAGTTGCATTTAATTCTTTCCAATAAATCCCATTTGATTTCAATAGTCTTCATCATAAAAGAGCCAGCACAAGAAGTATCAAGCATGGTGCGATTGTTATCACAAAGCCAAGCATAAAAATTTTGAATAATCATTTCTCTTGAGAGCTCATGATTGGGGCATGAACATAACATTGATTTAAGCCTCCCCCAAGCTTGAGCGATGCTTTCTCCTTCGTGAGGCCAAAAATTATATATATATAATTGCGATCACGATGAACAAGATGCATAGGATAAAACTTCTGATGAAATTCCAATTTCAATCGTTTGTAATTCCAAGACCCCATATCATCACATAGCCTATACCATGTCGGTGCATCTCCCTTCAAAGATAAAGGGAAGACCTTCTTCTTAACAACATCTCCGGGTACACCTGCAAGCTTAAATAATCCACAAACTTCATCCACATATATTAGATGCTCATCAGGATGTTTTGTTCCATCTCCTAAAAAGGGATTAGCTAGCAATTTTTCTATCATACCCGAAGGAATTTCAAAGTAGACATTTTCATTTTCAGTAGGTTGAGGAGCAACTCTTTGCTCTACTGGTCGGGGTGAAGATACCCCGAACAATCCCCTCGGAGGATTACTTTCCATAGTAACAAGTGACAGTAAATTTCAGCACACTATATAAATTTTTCCTTACCAAATTCCACCTACCAAAGGCGCTTCACTCCCCAGCAACGGCGCCAGAAAAGAGTCTTGATGAGCCACAAGTATAGGGGATCTATCGTAGTCCTTTCGATAAGTAAGAGTGTCGAACCCAACGAGGAGCAGAAGGAAATGATAAGCGGTTTCCAGCAAGGTATTCTCTGCAAGTACTCAAACAAGTGGTAACAGATAGTTTTGTGATGGGATAATTTGTAACGAGCAACAAGTAACAAAAGTAAATAAGGTTCAGCAAGGTGGCCCAATCCTTTTTGTAGCAAAGGACAAGCATGGACAAACTTTTATATGATGTAAAGCGCTCCCAAGGACACATGGGAATATCGTCAAGCTAGTTTTCATCACGTTCATATGATTCACGTTCAGTACTTTGATAATTTGGTATGTGGGTGGACCGGTGCTTGGGTACTGTCCTTACTTGGACAATCATCCCACTTATGATTAACCTCTATTGCAAGCATCCACAACTACAACAAAAGTATTAAGGTAAACCTAACCATAGCATGAAACATATGGGTCCAAATCAGCCCCTTACGAAGCAACACATAAACTAGGGTTTAAGCTTCTGTCACTCTAGCAACCCATCATCTACTTATTACTTCCCAATGCCTTCCTCTAGGTGCAAACAATGGTGAAGTGTCATGTAGTCGACGTTCACATAACACCACTAAAGGAGAGACAACATGCATCTCATCAAAATATCGAACGAATACCAAATTCACATGACTACTAATAGCAAGACTTCTCACATGTCCTCGGGAACAAACATAACTACTCACAAAGCATAAACATGTTCATAATCAGAGGGGTACTAATATGCATATAGGATATGAACATATGATCTTCCACCAATTAAACCAACTAGCATCAACTACAAGGAGTAATTAACACTACTAGCAACCTACTAGCACCAATCCCGGACATGGAGACAAAAATTGGATACAAGAGATGAACTAGGGTTTTGAGAGGAGATGGTGCTGATGAAGACGTTGATGGAGATTATCCTCTCTCGATGAGAGGAGTGTTGGTGATGACGATGGCGATGATTTTCCCCTCCGGGAGGGAAGTTTCACCGGCAAAACAGCTTCGCCAGAGCCCTAGATTGGTTCCGCCAAGGTTCCACCTCGTGGCGGCGGAGTTTCGTCCGAGAAGATGGCTTCTTATTTTTTTTCATCGAAAGACTTCATATAGTAGAAGATGGCCACCGAAGGGCCACCAGGGGGCCCACGAGGTAGGGGGCGCGCCAAGGGGGGTAGGGCGCGCCCCCACCCTCGTGGGCAGGGTGTGGCCCCCCTGGTGAATTTCTTCCGCTGAGTATTTTTTATATATTCTGAAAACGTCTTCCGTGAAGTATCAGGACTTTTGGAGCTGTGTAGAATAGGTCTCTAATATTTGCTCCTTTTCCAGCCCAGAATCCCAACTGCCGGCATTCTCCCTCTTTATGTAAACCTTGTAAAATAAGAGAGAATAGGCATAAGTATTATGACATAATGTGTAATAACAGCCCATAATGCAATAAATATCGATATAAAAGCATGATGCAAAATGGACGTATCATGGCACCGACCGGGACTAAAGGGGGGGCATTGGTCCCGGTTGGTGCCACGAACCGATACCAATGCTTCGTGTATATAAGAAAGACTTGTGAAAATGTTCAGTTTCATCGCAGTTCCCCTCCTCGACACCACCAGGCTGCCGGACGTCGTCGCCGTCGCCCGTGCCCGCCCCCGAGCCCACACCGACGCCGTCCGCCGCCCACGCCTCGTCGATGTCGCCTTCGCCAACTCCCCCGCGCCCCAACACCGCCCGCTCCTCGTCGTTGTCGCTGCCCCTGCGCCGCGCCCTGCCCCGTCGTCGCCCGCTCCTCGTCATCATCGTCGTCGCCATTGCTGCCGCCTCCGCGACCTCGTCGTCGCCGCCCCGCACCGGCCCCTGCCCTACCCTGCGCGCGTCGCCTCTGCCTCAGCCCAGACCCGACCTTAGCGTCGCCGGCGCCGCCCACAGTGAGCCCCCGTGCCCCTGCCCTGCCCCTCCCCCCCCCCCACCGCCGCCCCCGCATATTTTTTTTTTCTGCATATATATATGATGTTTTTTTGCATATATGTTGATGTATGGATATATATGTATGCATATATGATGATTTTTTGTTCAGCGTCATATATGGTGTTTTTCTGCATATATATATACGATCATATAAATTTTTTTTGTTCATAGATGTGATTTTTTTGTTCATATATCATATGATGTTTTTATTGTTCATAGACGATCAATCATATTTGTTCATATGTATGCAAGCGAAGTCGTTGTCGTTAGTTGTACTGTTTAGGGTTTGGGTCGTCGAGGAAGGAAAATAAGGAAAAAGAAGAAAAGAAGAAGGAAGAAGGAAGAAGAAGAAAAATAAGAAGATGAGGAAGAAGAAAAAATAGACTAGTTAAACTAGTTTATTTTTAGTAAGTGCTTAGTAGTTGAACTAGTTGATTTAATAAAACTACTTTATTTTACTATAGAAGTAGTTTATTTTTAGTAAGTACTACTTTATGAGAGCGACGTTTTGGCACATGGGAGCATATGCTCCTGGATTTTAAATTGTGTTTTAAACATATTTTGAAATGTCATAAAATTCTAACAAAATGATTTTCGCGTACATTTCGATATTCTACGTGCATACAAACTCGTTTCGTGGAAAACCAACAACTTTTGCATCACATGCAAAAAAGACAAAATTTAGTGTTAAAAAGGCTTTTCATGAGACATTTTTTTGTCTTTTTACACAAGGCATATAAAATATCGGGTTTTCCCGAAACTTGGCGTGCCAACATACAATGTTGAGATGTGCGCAACAAATCTGTGTTTGGAATTTTTTTTGACATTTTGAAATATATTTTTCGATGGCAGGAGCATATGCTCCCATGTGCCAAAGTGAATTTCCACTACTTTATTTTATTTATAATAAGTGCTGAGTAGTTGAACTAGTTGATTTAATAAAACTATTTTATTTTACTATATATAGAAGTAGTTTATATTTAGTAAGTACTACTTTATTTTATTTATAGTAAGTGCTTAGTAGTTGAACTAGTTGATTTAATAAAACTACTTTATTTTACTATATAAGTAGTTTATTTTTAGCAAGAAAATTAATAGAACTAGTTTATTTTTTAGTTGAAGCAATTATTTCCGCATCAACGTCGACGATGCCTATCCCGCATCCTCGTCGTCGACTCGGCGGAGGAGGCCTGCTTGATCAGAGGGGCCATGTCCGGGATTGGGCTCCGCTGGGCTGGTATTGGGAGGTGCTATCTTCCGGGGGTGTAGGTTGGTGAGGAGCCAGCCCGTCGTTGACCCGAACCTTGTTTGGTGGCAGTCGCGTGGGCCAGTGACGGTGCCGAGGCTTCCGGACACCGCGGAGGTGGTACGTCACCGTGTCAGCGAGGAGGACGAGCACGTCCGTCGCTACATGGTTGCGTTGGAGAGCAGGTTCGACAATACCTGGCAGGTTCTTCAGGGATCTCACTGGAGCTATGATCTTGTGATGGTTCCTTCTCTTTGGGTGTCCACCGCCCGCGCCGATACCCGTCGGGCGCTACGGTTCTAGCTGTATTAGCGATGCTATATGTATGATACTATTCGAGGTGTATTAGTGATAATATTTGACGATGTACGGACGCAAGAGATGATGTAGTTTTGCTTATAATTGAATGCATGCTAATTTGAATACTACTTTATTTTACGATTTGGTTTTGCTTATTGAATGCTCAAATTGGAAAACTACTCCTACTTTGAATGCTAAAATTGGAGAGCACTATGCAAGGTGTATGCATTTGATTAGTTGATAGCTTATATGGTTTTTGTTTTTGCAGACCGATAGTCAACCCATAATGAAAAATAATGATCTAATTTAATTTTTATAGGACATATATTGAATTGTACATGTTTAATCTTTGAATTATGAACGTAGGAAATGTCGTCGTCGGACGACAAAAGTCTCTCAGGGGAGTGCAGCTAGTGCAACGACGACCGAGTTCTGTGCGATAGGCCTCACCTGGACGAAGATCGGCGCTTCAGCATTAAGCTCCAGGAGACCTTCGATGTTGAAACGATATGCAACGACGAAAAGTGTTTTTTTCATAATTAAGCATGACTTCAACTATTTCAACGTGTAATTTTCATCTTTTATAATTTGAGTAGCTTATCCCATGCCATGCAATACGCTATGTCTCGGAGAGGATGAGTTTTGAAGACCATGAAAATTTTGAAACAATGAAAATTCACCTAAGGACCCATCATGATGTGCATTTTGAAATAAATCTGTATAATTTTGAGAGCGTAAGCCATTTTGGTTACAAAATTTGGGAAGCACTTTGAAGATGTATGGTTTTTATGAGGGTATGCTTGTCACCATGGATCTTGGTGATCCTGACATCAACCAAGACAATATGGACATTTGGGTCCTTGTTGATACACTTCCAATTCTACCGCTATATGAGTTTCTCAAACATAGTTATTAACTAATTTATATTATTCATTTCAAAATAGTTGACAGCTTATTTTCATTGTTCAAACAATGTGCGGAACATGGTAGACAGAACCCACTACACAGATGGCTCTGAGTTAACTTATTAGGAGAAAAATCATTTGGTCGCATTTTGTACTGATCTTGAGAATTACAATATCTATAATAAAAATCCTCCACATTATGGTCAATACGTGCCACTAGTGCACGTGTTGAACTACGGTAACATCCATGGAGATGCCATGATAAGATTTTTTTTTACGATTACGATATCCGTGCATTTTTTGCATAAATTCTTTTAAAACTTAACTACATTGCTAACTACGAAGTTATTACTATATTTTTCAACAGAAAATTCCGGATGATTGTGTGCCTCATCTGATGTATCAGAATGGTCGCCTTGATGTTTTTAACATACAGCCAGGTCATCCTACGAATCTCACCTATCCATATCGAATTTCTAAAAGAAGTGGAGACATAAAAATCACAGAATGGAAAAAATGTATGGACAGTCGTAAGGAGGTTCTAAGAAGCAAAAGGAAGTGAAGCGCAAGAACTGGAGACAGGATGATCTCCATTCTCCATAATGGAGAGTCAGGGCTTATATTGTTTTATGCTATTTTATCTTAAAGAGGGTATTTAGGTCCTACCTTATACTAATGATCATGTGCTAAGAACAATTAAGTAGGGTTGGTTCGATGACTATGAGGATGATGATTGTATGACTTGTTATTAATAACGAGTAGAAGTTGTATGATGATGATTAGTAGGACTTATTATTATGATGATGTATGATGCAAGCATGAAGAGTTATTATATATCAGTGGGTGAAATAAACATGGATTGGATTGAAGTGAAGGCCACATGCATGTGGTGCATGTCGAAAGTAGTACTAATCCAAACTTGATCAAGTTAGAATTAGTATTACTTTCGACATGCACCACATATATGTTGCCTTCACTTCAATCTAAGCCATGTGTAGGCATAGCAGTAGCATTGGTAAACCAAGCACGGAGATAAGAGAGGACACTTCTCTCTATTAGCTAGCTAACACCCTAAATTAACCCCCTAAACCACCCCCTTTCAAAAAAAAAACCTCAGCTCCTGCTAGCTGCTGACGCGTGGATTCCTTTTGGTCCCGGTTGGTGCCATCAACCGGGACCAAAGGCCCTCCTGCCTGGGCTCGCCGCAGCGGCCACGTGGAGGCCCATCTGTCCCGGTTGGTGTAAGAACTGAGACTAAAGGTGTAGGGCTTTAGTAACGACCCTTTAGTCTCGGTTCCCCAACCGGGACAAATGGGCCTTACGAACCGGGACAAATGGCCCTTTTTCTACTAGTGTGCGTGAACATCCACACATGCACCACTTTCTTCCCCGACCAACCATCATCGGTTCAAGACTACAGGCATTTCCAAACCGCCCGCATACATTTCGAGTGCGGTGTCCAGACATGGTGTGCTGTCCAACGCTAGCATGTATCGGTACATAGGGTGGTACGAACGTACTTTATCCCGCAAACCGGAGACAAACGTGGGGCGATTTGTGGGCTTCCAGACAGCACCAAAGCCTGTGACCGTCCTGACCCACTCAAACCCCTCCTCTCTCGCATGTGTGCGTTCATGCTCGACGCCAATTGCCTGCATTCATGTCGTTGTAAAGCGGCCGCTTTAAGACGGCTCAAGTCAGACGCGAGCTCTCACTGGCTCCGCCATTAAAGCGGTGCGCCCGTCGAGGGCGTCGCCCACTGCACGCCCAACTGAAAACGCCTCCTCGCCGCACTCAAAGCTCGCACGTGTGCCCAGAAACCTACTCCGGTGACATGTCCATTCGCGAGTTTTCCGGTATTAAACACAACACCGGGCAAGCTCCTCCCCTCCGCCCGCCATTTAAAGGAGGCCAGACACCTGGCAAGAATCGCACCACTCCGTCGCTCCCCATCTCCTCCTTCCACCATTTTCTCCACCCTATCGATGGCATCCGACAAGAAGTTCTCAGGTATAAAAGCCGGCTGGGTGGCCCGCCGAGCCTGCTGGATACGAGCAAGGCAGCTCGATGCTCCACGTCCCCCGCCTAGCAAGTTGTCGCACCAAGCCAACGTGTGGTTTAGCAACTCGATGCTCCAAGCCAGCTCGTGGAGGAGTGACGAGTTGCTCCACAGAGGCACGCGGGGGAGCACAGCGGAGCGGGCATCGTTGCTGGCATGGACGAGGCCAGGCACCATGCCATCTGTAGTCAACGTTGGCGGAACCGTACCCTGTTGGCGTCGATCGACAAGTCGGTGGCCAGCACGTCCGCGTTCGCCGCCAACATCAAGGGAAAGTAGAACACAGAGGGTTGCCGCTGCTTGGGTCCCAAGAAGGGGGCACCGCCGGCGCGTCGCTGGCTTGTATAGCCGGTGACCTATCCGGTTGTTTATCTCAGAGCATCATCGGGCCCCCTCTAGGCTCGACGGAAGCGAGGAACCCCCCTTCCCCTCTGGCTAAAGTGCCCTCTTTGCCACTCCGGTGAGCGGCGCAGCCGGACATAATGAAGACACAGGGGAAGATTATACCTCCCTGGCAGCCTTATGAGCGGACTGCCGGACATGAGGAAGACAAAGGGAACCGTCACGGCCGGCCGTAGACTAGTGTAGTGTATCCGTGTCGTGGGAGTGGAGCTCCGTGCGATCGTACATGCACATAGTTTTACATTAGTTAAAATATGTCCAAAATTTAAATGTTTTTGTCCGGTTTGTATGAAATCCGTTGTGTTTGCATGAAATTCATTCAGTTTGTTGAAAAAAAAGTGTTTGAAATGTATGCAGATAGTGTTGGATGACGGTCTCCCGCATCTTTGTCTGCGGATTGATCCCCCTGTTCATGGACGGATGCAGAAGAAATTTTACGAGTGGCCGTTGGAGATGTCCTAAGTACTACTCCCTTCGATCCATGTTAGACAAATTGTCTAAGCCAGCCACAAGTAAAATGGAACAGGGGGAGTAGGATACATATAAAATATTCACAGCTCCAAGGCTCCAAATGAAGTGATGAATCATGATAATCAGAAGATCGTTTTGGGGTGTGTCCGAGCGAGACCTTCCAAGGCCAAACCAATCGAGTCATGCTGCATGAGGTCATGTGGACGACGCTCCATTGGACAATCTCTCCTGATCGCGTACGTAAGGCCAGGGTTTTCATGTTTCGCGCTTCCCAATTTGAGCAAGTGGATATACTATCATATAACATCAGCAGTTGCCATAAATTGCACCTCGCCGATGTATGCGCCTTCCGATGTAGGGGAACAGATCAACGAGCTCTGCCTTTTGAGGACGAGCAAGTGGAGATTTTTATTTTTTTGAACGGGGGCAGTACCAGACGAATCTCATGCAATCGAAGTGCACTATCTAGTTATATATCAAGCGTGTACTTGCTATCCATCTGAGGCAGTGCCTTGTTCGAATGTATCGCGAGCGCCACTTCTTTTGGGCGATTCTTCCAAAATCGCCCTCCTCCTTAGCTTCTTCTAGAATTGTCATTCATATTTTTTTTTACAATCCTAGCTAATTATACCTTAACTAGATAGGATTGAAAAAAAATATAAGGTGACGATTTTGAAAAAAGCTGGGAAGGGGGCGATTATAGGAGAATCGCTTAAAAAAACTGGCCTTGGGACATGTGTGTATCCGTTTCCATCCATCAAAGAAACCACCTTCAGATCATCAGGCATGTGTGTACTCACTCTCATCGAAGGAAACGACCAAATGGTGTATCGAGGACCAGCAAAAGTTAAACAGGTTTGGTTTAGTGGAGTGAGCCGTGACTCGCTGATGAAAGCTTGATGGAAATCTAGCATGACCAATCTAGATCAAAAAATTAGACAAACTTATGGTGACCCTAGCTATGGACTTATGGATGATCTATATCTATATCTATATCTATATTGTACTAGAACAATGCTCGTGCATTGTAATGGAATATAAATATTCTAGTACTTTAGTTTGTGATTTATTTGTCAATAATAATACGATTGTGTAAATAAATGTTCATCAAATTCTAACCGTGAATTACCTTATATTTTGATTAAAAGTTTGGTAAGTAAATTAAAGTGGAATTGCAAACCAACCTATGGTTGGATGGTTAGAAGGACTGTCATATCCCCAGCAGTCTTTCGGAGATGTTCATGGAGGTAGGGTGTGTGTGCGCGTGCATAGGGTGAGTGTATGCGCGTGTATATGAGCGCTTGTGTCTGTGTACTGATGTTCAAAAAAAAATTTGAAGTAGAATTGGTAAGGTGATTGATTATCATATACATGAAATGTTGGACGCATGGGGGTGGGAAAAAAGGTGAAATGGAAACCTTACGGTTTTTTTAAGTAATAGAGATACCTACCTAATAATATTAAAGGATGGTTCCTTTCTTTGATTTTTTTGATCCTTTCACCTACAATAAGCTGCTCATAAAGCTGAAATAAATTACCCACCATGCCACGCGTAAGTGAAAAGAAAAGTCTTCGTTAAGTTTGAAGTCATTTCCATAATTATTTTAGTTTCTTTAATAGGTGCAATTACTATGACTCGGCAATAAGAAAACTTAGAAAAAGTTTCTCTGATTTTTTCTCCAGTTATTGAAACTTCCCCTAAAGTTGAAGTAAATTACCCACCATGACACCTGTAACTGAAAAAACTCTTCGTTAATTATTTCGCAGTCATTGAAATTGCCGCTAAAGTTGAAATAAAATATCCACCATGCCACCCATAAGTGAAAAAACTCTTCGTTAATTGTTTCTATAAACTGTTTATTTGTCAATGTAACTGCCTCTAAAGTTAAAGTCAATTACCAACCTCGACACCGTAAAAGTGAAAAAAAAAGTGAGAGTTCCTCCAAATTATTTGTGCATCATAGGGCCCTCCAGTTTTCATCCATCATGAGAATGAGACTGATCTTTTTTTTCTTCTCAAACACACATCAAAGATGTACTAAAAAAATACACGCATCATGGATCAAGTCCAACATGGATCCATTGTGAGCATGTTAGAATGCACGTGTCTTACGTCCGCATGCGCGCCAATTGGTGCACAAATATTCAAATACGTGTATATACATGTAATGTGAATATTTAGAATTTGGTTTGAAGACCATGATTTTATTATCCCGTTACAACACACATGTGTCTTTTTGCTAGTGCATTACAAAACCAAAGCTTTTTGCCAAGTAGTGTGTTCACCCCCAAAAGAATCTAGTAAGCCGTGCAATTGATAGCGACTATCTCAATAGCATCTTCCTTCTCTACTCCTGTTAACAAAGTTTTTGCTTCTCAATCGTGTTTCTCATTCTCAACTGTGGTTTTTCAACTGTGTTTCTCCTTCTCAATCGCATCATCCTTTGGAACTACATATTCTCAATTGTGTCCTCTTAACAATGGTTTTCCTTCTGAACAGTATCCTTTCAGTGTTTCACCTTCTCAATTTCATCCTCCTAAACCGTGGTTCTCCTTTTGAGATGTGTCATTTCAAGTGCATTTCTCCTTCTCCACTACATCCCCTCAAACAATGTCATCCTTCTCGATTGTGTTTCTTCTTTACAGTGTCCTTTCAACTGTGTTGTTGATACGTCTCCAACGTATCTATAATTTTTTATTGTTCCATGCTATTATATTATCTGTTTTGAATGTTTTATATGCACTAATATGCTATTTTATATTATTTTTGGAACTAACCTATTAACCTAGAGCCCAGTGCCAGTTTCCTGTTTTTTCCTTGTTTTAGAGTTTTGTAGAAAAGGAATACCAAATGGAGTCCAAACGGAATGAGATTTTTGTGATGATTTTTCTTGGACCAGAAGACATCCAGAGGGCTTGGAGTGCACGTCAGGAAAGCCACGAGGCGGCCACAAGGTCAGGAGGCGTGCCCAGGGGGTGGGGCACGCCCCTCACCCTTGTGGGCCCCTTGTGACTCCACCGACCTATTTCTTCCGCCTATATATTCTCAAATATCTCGAAACCTTCTAGGGGAGACACTAAACCACTTTTCCACCGCCACAACCTTCTGTACCCGTGACATCCCATCTAGGGCCTTTTCCGGCATCCCGCCGTAGGGGGATTCGATCACGGAGGGCTGCTACATCAACACCATTGCCTCTCTGATGAAGCATGAGTAGTCTACCACAGACCTACGGGTCCATAGCTAGTAGCTAGATGGCTTATTCTCTCTCTTTGATTTTCAATACCATGTTCTTCTCGATGTTTTTGGAGATCTATTCGATGTAATACATTTTTGCGGTGTGTTTGTCGAGATCCGATGAATTGTGGATTTATGATCAACTTATCTATGAATATTATTTGAATCTCCTCTGAATTCTTATATGCATGATTTGATATCTTTGCAAGTCTCTTCGAACTATCGATTTGGTTTGGCCAACTAGATTGGTTGTTTCTTGCCATGGGAGAAGTGCTTAGCTTTGGGTTCAATCTTGTGGTGCTCAATCCTAGTGACAGAAGGGGAACCGACACGTATTGTATTGTTGTCATCGAGAATAACAAGATGGGGTTTTCATCATATTGCTTGAGTTTATCCCGCTATATCATGTCATCTTACTTAATGTGTTACTCTGTTCTTATGAACTTAATACTCTAGATGCATGCAGGAGTCGGTCGATGTGTGGAGTAATAGCAGTAGATGCAGGCAGGAGTCGGTCTACTTGATACGGACGTGATGCCTATATTCATGATCTTTGCCTTAGATATCGTCATAATTATGCACTTTTCTATCAATTGCTCAGCAGTAATTTGTTCACCCATTGTAATATTTTCTTTCTTGAGAGAAGCCTTTAGTGAAACCTATGGCCCCCGGGTCTACTTTTCATCATATAAGTTTCCGATCTACAATTTTAGTTTCCTATTTACTTTTTCGCAATCTTTTACTTTCCGTTCCATAAACCAAAAATACCAAAAATATTACTTTGTTGTTTATCCATCTATATCAGATCTCACTTTGCAAATAACCGTGAAGGGATTGACAACCCCTTTATCGCGTTGGGTGCGAGTTGGTGTTTCTTTGTGCAGGTATTCGATGGCTTGTGCGTTGTCTCCTACTGGATTTATACCTTGGTTCTCAAAACTGAGGGAAATACTTACTCTACTTTGCTGCATCACCCTTTCCTCTTCAAGGGAAAAAACAACACAAGCTCAAGAGGTAGCAGTTGTCTCCTTCTCAACAGTACCATCTCAATTGTGTGCTCCTTCTCGACTATGTTTATCCTTCTCAATTGTATTAGCCTTCACAGTGGTGTTTCTCCTTTTCAATTGTGTCATTCTATATTTCTCCTTCTCAAATGCATCATCTCAACTATGGTGTGTTTCTCAACTGTTTTTCTTATTCTTAACCACATCCTTTCTGGTGTGCTTTCTCCTCCTCGATTGCATTGTCTCAACTTAATCCACCTTCTCAATTGTGTTTCTCCTTCTCGACTGCAACTTGCCCACCCAAGTCTAATTGTTGGATTGAGCATTGGTTTTTTGAACTTTCACATACATGCATATTTTCATGGTAAATCATGTTTCCCATGCTATGTGAGGCGTAGGACGAATCTTAGATTTATTTGAGTCATTTTGATCCAACATCTAGCATGTGTTTTAGTTAGGGCGTGCATGTATGTATACGTGGATGTGGTGGTGTAAGTGTGTGTTGCTGTAATCTACAAAAATATGTTCAGTTATCCTTACATACACATGTTACTAATATAGTTGTCATGTGAAGTAATTTGAAAAGGTAAGTATCACGCACTTACAAAATAATTGTTCCAATATGAACAGTAGTGGCATAGTTTTGGTACGTATATAGGGTTCGTGATCCTCACCAAGGAATCCCCATCCAAAGGCTCAAAACAGTAGATGTGGTGTGGCTAGACCAGAGAATGCAAAATTAACATTGGTTGAAGCTAGTCGAGATCACTCGCTCATTTAGTTATATACTATATAATTGCAAACCAAGTACTAATTGGTTTTTTGTTGCTAATATGTGATCACACCAATTCAAAACATTGGTACGAGCGTGCCTAGTTCACCATCACCCTATCTCAAGACACATGTGTTTATGCAAAATTATTTTCACCATGTTGCCAGCAAAAGGATTTTCAAACAAACTAGGGATGGATTGATAAATCAAAAGCAATAGTTGGCTCCAATTCCAGGGTAGATATACAAGGGTTTATCAACAATACAAAACTAAAACTAATTCAACATTGGCGGACGTGACATCAGTTAAAATGGTGGGCCAGAGCGAGAATATGAAAATGGCACACATGGCCGCAGGCTACCCATAGGTTTGAACTAGCAAACATGCCCGTGCGTTGCAACGGGAGAAGACCCCCATCATTTATTTCAATACCCTCGCCACCTTCGTCGAGTGGTGTGCACATGATCGCAACATGTACAAGTGTGGCATTGATCTCAGCTACTGCATATACATATGTGTGAATGCAAGAGAATGCTTAAACTAATCTCATCGAGCTGGACGTGAGGGCCATCCTCTGTGTGCCCCTAGTCACTAACATTTATAGAAGGATGAACCCACTGCCATATACATGACCCCATCAAACATTTTTTCTAGCTTCGTCTCTGATTTCTAGTGTTCGTTGTACTATCATAATTAAAGATGAATAATCAGAATTTTTTCCGCAAAAACAAAAAGGACAATATCACAGCAGCTTGTAAAAAGTTGAGCAAAAAAAGAGACTGGATTTCTACTCCCGGGTGCACACCTACACTCACATGAACAGTAAATTCAGAAAAATAAAAAATAAAATCTGAAATTTTTGGACATCAAAGTAGATCAAAAGTTTTAGCTTTTAGCAAAATTTCGTGACCAAATAACATTCGAGGGGTCCTCCGCAAAAATAGCTTATGAAAGCAGGGCGTGTACTTCTACTAGTAATCAAGAAGAAGATAATGATTTATTAGTTTCAAAGCAGTATAGTGCGTGCAGGTTTATGCATGTGGATACGAGGTAGAATGCTAGCTAGGGGAAAATATATAGCTTAGCTAAAGTTCTCTACTAGCCAGTAACTTTGTCCATGTCAATTTTTTTGGAACACACGTTACTGTATTTCTACAAGTACGTACGTGAGCATCGATATACGCAAGACCCTGAGGCCATGCTGATCGATCGGCATCGGCGACGTGGCATTGTTAATGCACAGGGCGTGTGCCATGAGGATGAGGTCACGCCGCTGCAAATTGCACCTTGTTGCCAATGTACGCGCGCTCTCGTATCGGGAAACATGGGTTCGATGGGAGCTCGATCTGCCTTTCGAGGAGTGAGCGAGCGAGCGGAGCATCCCAAGAACTAGGAGGAGCCATGCATGAGTGCTGCATGCAATGCAGGCAATGATTTACTTCCCCCCAGCCCCGGCCCTGTCGCGTACGATGTAACAATGTGGCAGGATGTACCGAACCCTTGTAAGTTTCAAACTCCTTTTTATCGATAAAAAATACACAAACTTTGCGTATTCGTGAGAAAGGACACATATGAGTGGTACCCTTCAAAGCATCAGACACAGGCATATGTTAAACCTTTTCCGTCAAAGGAACCACCGACTAATGTGTACATCTCCATGACTCCAAATGGTGTCATAAATCATGATAATCACAAAGCGATCGTTTTGGGGCATGTCCGAGCAAGACCCGCAAAGGCCAAGCTAATCGGTCGATGCGACATACATTGTTAATACACAGGGTGTGTACCCTTGCAAAACAAAATGCACAAGGCGTGTGCCATGAGCTCACGTGTACCAGGGTTCGTCTGTTATCACTTGCAGATTTTAACAAAGTGCATGCCTAGTTGGTACTACTACTCGATATCAAGTCGCATCAGCTAGCAGTTGCTGTAAATCGCCGCCTAGTCCATGTAGAGCAAGTACAATATAGTAACGTAGGCGGACTACAAGAGATACTACATTAGATTTGTGTCTAATTGAAAGAGAAAGAAGAGGAGAGGACTATAAACTTACAGCTGACTGTAGCACAAACTTCCAACACTCTTTGTGAGAGAAAGATCTGGGCCATATATTAATAATATAGCATACTAGTATGTTTAAGTTTTGTATGAGTGAGCTATTAGATTGACTACAAATGATGTGGCAATTTTATATAGTTAGCTGTTAGCTATACTATTAACCATGTTCGTATACGCCTTTCTGTATTGGGGAGCGGATCGATGAGCTCTGCCTTTGAAGATGACCGAGTATTATCAAAGAAATAGATGCAGCCACTACGATATGACTCTATTGCAACTCGGGGTGTACTAGTTATATATAGTTATATAGAACGGTCTACTTCATATATACACGTAACATCATCTTTTGGGGAAAGGGATACCTATGCCTCTACATCATCATCGTAATGCACATAACCATCTTTATCTGTATTCCAAACATTCATAAGCTCAATAAATTAGTAATAAAATATGTTTGGTAATGCACATCTATATGAGATTTAATTTTTGCACACCCAACCTCTCCACCGCATGATTTGGGCGCCAATGTTCGTGCCTTTTAGGCTCATTTTCGTATTGTTTCTGTGTGTGCCTGGCCCGTTGTCTCTTTTTTCAGCACGTGCATGTGTGTGTTCGGGGTTGTGATACCTCCCGTAGGCCCGACCATGTGTGGGCTACGGTTTTCAATTTCCTTTTATGTGTGGGTTGTGTTTTTCTTTTTCTTTTTCCTTTTTCCTGGTGAATGCGAGTGTGTTAGACACAAATGAAAGCGAGAGAGACGCATTACTTCCGTGAAGTTTTTCATTATACCCTGTTTCGTTTTGTCGTATTTTTTCTTTTAGTTTCATCAGTTTTTTCTGACACCGCACAAACAAACGTTGCAAAACACATTGGAATTGTGCAAATTGAAAGTGTTGCAATCTGACTAAAACTGTCTGGGCCCCAACATGGCTGCAACTGGGGCTGGAGGGAGGATTCTAGGTTAGTTGCATGTTCATCACTAGACTTGCAACTGCAAATGTTGCAACCAGACTGCAACTACATGGGCCCAACGTGGTTGCAGCTGGGGCAAGAGGGGTGTTCCATCAGTTGCATGTCCACCACTGCAAGTGGTGCAACCCGACTACGACTGCATGGGCCCCAACGCATTTGCAACTAAAGTAGGAGAGGGTTTATCAGTCAGTTGCATCTCCATCACTAGATTTGCAGCTGCATGCCCCTCAATCCGACTATAATTAGGTTGATAAGGGGGTTGTTTCCCAGTTGCATGCCCATCACTAGACATGCAACTACAATGATTGCGACATGGCTGCAACTTCATGACCCTCAAAATGACTGCAACTGAGCCATTAGAGGGTACTCAGCCAATTTGCGTGCCCACCACTAGACTTGCAACAGTAAGCATTGTACGTGACTTCAACTGTGTGGCACGTGCTGCGTTTGCAACTGGGGTGAGAAGTGGGATTGTCATCCAGTTGTAACCAAGGGCTTAAGCGATGCGGGTAACAGCCATGGATGGAGCTACAAGGGGGACATGGGTGTACATATGTACACCCATTAATTACGGTATGAAGGCATAGAATAAAAGGATAAAACATGTATACATTGGTAAATAGCTAGGAAACTCATAAAATCTTGAACTTTGTACACCCATTCGGTAAACTTGGCTCCATCACTGGGACAGCCCACTTTTTGAATTGCGAGGCAATTGTGCGACTCACAAAGTGTGTGCCGCTGCGTGCTACAAATCCTCTCTCGCCACTTGTTGCATGGCTAGTTTCTGGAACATACCATTGACACGTTACATAAAAAATTCTACAAGTACGTGAGCATACGTGTATATGCAGCAGTTTTGTACCTTTCTTCCCCGACCAAACACCGTGCCATCAGCTCAAGATTATTGCCATTTTTAAATTATGTACATCTCCAAGGCTCCAATTGGAGTCATGGTAATCACAAGAAATCATTCTGGGGGGCGTGTTCAAGCAAGACCTTCAGAGGCCAATCTAATAGTGACATTGTTAATGTCATATCTGCAGTTGCTGCAAACTGCACCCATCCGATGTATGAGCCCTTCCCATATCGGGAAACGGATCGATACATGGGAGCTTCATAGATCCATCTGCCTTTCGAGGAGTGAGTGAGTGGAGATTCCGAAGAAATAGATAGATATATGGAGATGGTACCAGACGAATCCCGTGGAATCCGAGTGCAGTTGTGTATGAAACGTGCACCAAAGTTCAAAATACCAGACATCGGGTTCGTGTCACTTTTTCTTCAGCGGTCAAACATCTCTGAATTTTTTTAAAATTTTCTTGTTCAAAAATGCCTTTTTAGTACGAAAATCTTATGACGTCCTAGACATGGCATTAGTGCTCATATTTTTCTATATTTATTTCAGACATTTCGGCCATGTTCATTCAGTGGAAGGAGACGTTCCCATCGACTATAAAGATGCATGTGGTGACTTTGTGAATCTCAAGATATTACGCCGACTCAGTACCTGAAGGTGCTCATAGAGATAACATGTGCATGTGTATGTTCATAATGGTGGGTGTATGTACGTTTATATGAGCATCTGCATTGTACTGCATTTGAAAAAAAGTGTATTGATCTACATCGGTGGACGTATCGAGTCAAACACTTCTCATATTAGTTGATATCATCACTGACGAAGCTAGTAGTGTTTAGCACAAAATTAGTGAAGGATATCCAGAAACCATCGGTGTCAGCTGGCACCGTAGCCATAAAGGCAGCTCCGTACCTGGCCGATATATCGGTCTATATCGGCTTATGTGTATGAAAAATTATATTTTGAAATGATCTGTAATATCCGTACTGATAGACCCCCAATGCTGATATGTCAGTCGATCTATCGGTTATATGTGGGCCTAGATTTAGAGCCTTGTTGTGTACTCCCTCCGTCTGAAAAAAATGTCGAGCGCACAGTACACTAAACATTTTGCCAAAAAAAACCTTCTATATTCAAAGATCTGACAAAACAGCCCCGTCTCCTTCCTTCCGCCTCCGCCCGTCGCCCACGCGTTGTGAGTGGTCGGCGCTATCGGATTCCGCCACCGTACTGGCTATTCCAGCGCTTGCAGCCCACCCGCAACCACCTACCGTCGCGACCACAGAGGTGAGTTGGTCCCTGGTTCGCCCATGCGTCGCAAGGACCAGCTGTTGCCCAACTATGATTCCGGCGCCAACCTGCGTGATTCTGCGGCCGTCCACCTGCGTGATTTTGCCGCCAAGGATCTTCCGATTCCACCGCCCACCTGAGTGGCGGAATCACTCCACCCCGACGGTCGTCGAGCTGGTTGCGGGCGCTGGTGGAGTCGCTCCTTCCCCGTCGATGGTGGAATCGCCACCCGAGCTGGTTGCGGAACTGCTGCGACTCCAGTCACTAGCCCCGCCTTTGTTAGTGGTAGGTACTCCTAGAATCAGGAAATTTCACGATTGATCAATTTCATGATGATCTGTCAATTAGTCGCCCCAGTTTCTCAATACTTTATCGGGAGGTGTCGATTTCGATCGGCACTGCCTGCCTCCGAGAGGAAGATCGGGTGGGATCTTACTTGGAGTGAGATGCGATTCGCTGGAAGTCCGGAGTGTAGTGATGGGAGATTTCGCAGTTAAGTTTCGGGTTAGGTCGAAAGCTGATGGGTTTAATATGAGCAGTGATGATATCGACTAATTTTGGAGCGGTTTATGGTGCCGCGCAGCCCGAGCTCAAACCAGAGTTCTTGGCGGATTTTGTTCGAATTTGCAGCTCCGAGCAGCTCCCAATTCTGGTTGGGGTGATGTCAATATCATTAGGAGGAGAGAGGAAAAGAACAATGATAACTTCAACGGTAGATGGTCGTTTATATTTAATACCATTATTGAAAGCTTGGATCTGAGAGAGATAGAGCTTTCGGATAGAAAATTTACCTGGGCTAATGCTTTGCCAAGTCCGACGTTTGAGAAGCTGGATCGAGTCCTAGCGAGCGTCGAATGGGAACCGAAATTTTCTTTGGTAACGGTCTAGGCACTTTCGCGTGGAATTTCTAATCACACGCCTTTATTTGTGAACTCGGGTGAGCCAACCCACATGGGGAACAAAAATTCCCTTTCATTCGAGCTGGCATGGTTTGAACGAGAAGGCTTCTTGGATCTGATAGCCAGGGAATGTGCTAAGGATGCAGGAGGTAGGACTTCGGTTGAGCGCTGGCAGAATAAGATAAGGCATTTGAGAAGTTTCTTGTGTGGGTGGGCTAAGCATCTTAGTGGGATTTATAAGGTCAAAAAGGAAAGGCTCTTTACACTTATTCAGTCCCTAGATTTAAAAGCCGAGTCCACAATTTTGCAAGCCACGGAGCTTCATGCTAAACTGGAGGCGGAGATGAGGTTGAAAGAGCTTCTCCGTGAAGAGGAATTAAAGTAGGCGTTGCGGGCTAAGGTTCGCAAAGTTGTCCAGGGGGGACGCGAACACTCAATTCTTTCACATGATCGCTGATGGCAAGCACAGAAAGAAGAGAATCTTTCAGCTTGAACAAGACGAAGGAACGATTTTAGGACAGAAAAACCTAAAATTATACATAATCGAATACTACAAGTAGTTGTTTGGGCCTCCGGGGGATAATTGTGTATCCCTGGATGAGTCTAGGATTGAGGATGTGCCTCAACTTACTGCTGATGAGAATGATATTTTGATTGCCCCATTTTCGGAGAAAGGGGTGTTTGAAGCCATTACACAGATGAAAAACAATAAGGCTCCAGGGCCGGATGAATTTCCGGCGGAATTCTATAAAAGGTGTTGGCATATTATTAAGTAGGATTTGCTACCAATGTTCCATGATTTATTCTCTGGACAGCTTCGGTTATTTCACTTGAATTTTGGAACAATAACATTGCTTCCTAAGAAAACAGAGGCCGTGAGAATTGAGCAGTTCAGGCCGATCTGTCTTCTCAATGTTAGTTTCAAAAAATTTACCAAGGTTGGGACTAATAGGCTCATGCAGATTGTGCATTCTATGGTGCAGTAT
The DNA here is from genome assembly GCF_003073215.2 of Triticum urartu. Lineage (NCBI taxonomy): Eukaryota > Viridiplantae > Streptophyta > Magnoliopsida > Poales > Poaceae > Triticum > Triticum urartu. The sequence goes on from NC_053027.1 coordinate 563,355,711, forward strand.
TCCCAAACTGCTTTCATGACGGACAGAAACATCCTAGAATGGGTTATGCTCCTTCATGAAACGCTCCACGAAATTCACACGAAAAAACTAGATGGAGTTGTTTTTAAGGTGGATTTCGAGAAAGTGTATGATAAAATCAAATGGTCTTTCCTTCAACAGGCCTTGCGTATGAAAAGTTTTGATGAAGCCCGACGACGCCAGGTAGAATCGTTCACGCAAAAAGGGAGTGTTGGAATTAAAGTGAATGACGACGTAGGTCATTATTTCCAGACACATAAGGGCCTGAGACAAGGGGATCCGATGTCTCCTATTTTGTTCAACATTGTAATTGATATGTTGGCAATTCTAATAGAAAGGGCTAAGGAGGCTGGTCAGGTGGGTGGCTTGGTGCCTCATCTAGTTGATGGAGGTGTGTCTATCCTACAGTACGCCGATGATACGATCATTTTTATGGAGCATGACTTGGCAAAAGCGAGAAATATGAAGCTGGTGTTATGCTTATTTGAATAATTGACCGGGTTAAAGATTAACTTTCACAAAAGCAAATTGTTCTGTTTTGGAAGAGCCAATGAGGAACAAGAGACTTATAGGCAATTGTTTGTGTGCGAATTGGGGACCTTACCTTTTACGTATTTAGGTATACCAATTCACCATCGTAAGCTGACAAACAGAGAATGGAAGTGTATCGAGGACCGCTTTGAAAAGAAACTGAGTTGCTGGAAGGGCAAGCTCATGTCATACTGAGGCCGATTAATTCTGATTAATTCGGTTCTCATGAGTATGCCTATGTTTCTCTTGTCTTTCTTCGAAGTTACAGTTGGAGTTAGGAAAAGGCTGGACTTTTATCAATCCCGATTCTTCTGGCAGAGCGATGAACTAAAAAGAAAATACAGACTCGCCAAATGGGATATTATCTGTCGACTGAAATACCAAGGGGGTCTTGGCATTGAGAATCTTAAGGTCAAGAACAGATGTCTTCTCAGCAAGTGGTTGTCGAAGTTATCTGTCGAGACTGATGCCACTTGGGCGCAGATCCTCTGTAGTAAGTATCTTCACTCCAAAACTTTGTCCCCGGTGACAGCGAGGCCGACTGACTCACCTTTTTGGGAAGGGCTTATGAGAGTCAAATTAGTCTTTTTAATAGGACAAAGTTTATTATCGGCAATGGTGCTAGCACACGATTCTAGGAGGATACTTGGCTCGAAGAGACCCCCTTGCACTTCAATACCCGTCTCTGTATCGTATTGTTCAACGACGTGATGCTTTCGTTGCAACGGTACTTCAATCCATTCCCCTTAATATTCAGTTCAGAAGGACGCTAGCCAGTAATCGTTGGCAAGAGTGGCTCCATCTAGTGAGTAGACTGATGGAGGTTCAGCTATCTCAACAGCTCGATCAATTACGCTGGAAGCTTACTAGGTCTGGAGAGTTCACAGTTAAATCAATGTATCTCGATGTTATCAATTCAAGCTCTATTCCTAGTTCCAAATATGTTTGTACAGTCAAAGTTCCTTTGAAAATTAAAGTGTTTATGTGGTTTGTACATAAACAAGTCATCTTAATCAAGGACAATTTGGCAAAGCGTAACCTGACAGGACCTACTAGGTGTAGTTTCTGTGATCGGGATGAAACTATCAAACACATTTTTCTTGATTGCCCATTGGCCAAAGTTCTATGACGGGCGGTCCACATCGCCTTTAATATTACTCCTCCGAGTTCTGTCAGCACATTATTTGGACCGTGGCTTAACGGGATAGAGTCCGAAACAGCGAGACACATTCGCGTAGGAGTATGTGCGTTATTGTGGGAAGTCTGGAACTGCAGAAATGATTTAGTTTTTAACAGAACAACAAATATTCATTTTTTGCAGGTTATCTTCCGAGCCACTGCGTTGATCCGTATGTGGTCGCTACTCACTCCGACAGAGGCCAGGGAGCGTTTGGTTACTGGATCTATCCGGTGGGAGATGGTAGCACGGATATCTTCAACCGGTTTGGATGACGGTCATGTAATAGGATAGGCAATTAGTTTACCTATCTTTCTTATGGCAGCCGGTTGTGGCTTTTTTGGCTAGCTTGTTATTGGCCCTTTGGCTCTTTGTGAGCTTTCATTTGCTTTCGTTTGAGACTTTAAGACCTTGTTGAACCTATTTGCTTATTTATAAAGTTGGCCGTATGCATCGTTCTGATGCAGAGGCCGGGGAGCACCCTCCCTCCCCCCCCCCCCCCCCCTTCGAAAAAAAAAATCTGTCAATTAGTCGATCAGGAAATTGATCATGATGATCTACTAGCTTTTGGAATAATCAATCAGGAAATTAACAGTCAATTTTTGGGAACAAACAATCAATACGGTTCAACCAGATGACAAGATTTCGAGAACAATCAATATTTTTGTAAACAATCAGGAAATTAAGTAGTTTCAGATATCCTGCAAAAAGAAACAAAGTACTCCTAGTTTCAGATTGACTGTTATTGTCTTAGTGTTTTCTATTTTTCTTATTGTCTTAGTTAAGAGTACACAAGCTTTTCTGGATTAGTACATGTTCAGGGTTATTGTTAGTGTTTAAGTCAATATACAGTTTGATTCAGTCACTGTTAGAGATGTTGTCAAATGTGATGTACTCCGTAACTGATTCTTGTTGTCAATTGATCTTTTGATCTTTTGGTCTTTTGTGCAGTAAACTGAAGTGTTTTCAATAATGTGTTCATTTGACAGTTTGAAACTTGCGTGTGCGTGTGCGTGCGTGTGCGTGCGTGCGTGCGTGCGTGCGTGCGTGCGTGCGTGCGTGTGTGTGTGTGTGTGTGTGTGTGTGTGTGTGTGTGTGTGTGTGTGTGTGTGTGTGTTTCAAAACTGAGTTGTATTTCTGAAATTACAGTTCTAAGTTTATCTGAATATCTCCCTAATGTCTCCTTGTATTGTTTTGAGCTTTTCTCTGGAATGTCATTGTGTTGTGCGCCTTCATTAAATCATATGCTATCTACTATCTATCCTGATCTGAGCCCCCTCGCTGATTCTCTAGCCATCTCTCTCTACTCAATTTAGTAGTATACTAGATCATCGATGGCGCGCGTTGCTGCGCCCGTCAATTTATGCACTTTAATGTTAGGGATTGATACAGATATATGTCGAGATTTACTGTTTTTCAAAGTTGGCATGAACTATTATGTATATATTCATGATTTTTAAAGTTTATTTGGTCAATTGTACATGTGGTGGGCGTTCATTTATTGTGTTTGCACTCCATTATTTTATATTCCATTTTTTTGGTGGAATGGCTAAGTTACATAGTCCAACAAAAGAGGAGATAGACGTTTGGTGACCGAGCTCATTGGAGCTCGAAATTTTTGAAAATTTCAAATTCAAACTTTTTGTTTAAAAAATATAAAATATATATACAAGTAAACAAGGATGTTATGTGTATGTGTGTAAATTTATATGATGAAATACCTTGAAATGTTATCTGTACAAAAAAGGAGGATGAAACATATTTTGCTCTGAAAATTTACACGCGTGTGTGTTATGCTTCAAGTATATCTGTATTTTTTTCAGAATTTTTTGAAACGTAAAAATTTGACTTTTCATGAAATTTGACTTTTGAATTTGGAGGCCTCCATGGAGGCCGAGCTCCAAAAGCAATTTTCAAGCAAAAAGCCCTGCTACAAATTAATGTCAAACTGTCATAAAGACACATGGCAGTGCCAGTTCCTAAATGCCATTATTTGGTTCATATTGTAGTTGTGATAATGAAAATATGACATTTCGTTTACAATGCAGAGTTGATAAAAAAGAGAGGCATTGCTCATCACCCACTTAGCCCACAATGAGCATAGTTAGTAAAAAATGTCAACGTTCTCATATATTCAATCTCCCTAAGGCCGTGATTCATCACCAAGGATGGCATAAGCACCATACTACTATAACATTTTTCATTTGAGGGATGAGCTAGCCAAATTGGCAGCGACTAAATGATAAATAAAGTTTGTGATGTCATAGACCAACAGGCTTACATGTTCCTGGGCAAGTTGGCAGCCGCACCAATCAGCCACACCATTACAAAGTTATAGGGCAATAACCAAATTGAATATTATCAAAGTAAAAAGACAACAGGAAGGAGAGATTTCTAAACATGGTGACAGTAACACAAATATCACCTACAACGGAAGCAAGCAAGCGTTGCCGTGCCCCTCCATCTGGAGGATAGAATGGTAGAAATTTCCACATGATTATGAACTGAAAAAAGGTTATATTCGCATGAAGTGAAATAAAAGGTGTATTACTGTGTCCGTGCCATCTATTTTCAGAAATGAAAAATAACTTTAAGAAAAGTTAAACACATAAAAATCCAATCGTTTACATATACACTGGCTCAATATAGTGGTGAGGTATATTTATTTATATTTCCCATAGTCTTTATATCACATTCGTAACATATAAATAACAATATTCAAGTATTTTACTCAACTTCATTAACAAACCCAAATACATGTACGTACTTTAATATTTCAACAACGGTTCAGTGTGTAACTTTTCTCCACAAGTATGAGAACATGTTAATGGCAGAATAGTGCTAGTTTCTCCCTTCTATTCAGCTAAATCGGCATAACCCTGCAGCAAAGAGTACATCATCATGGTTCTCTCTAAGAATCTGCTTTACTTCAAAAGCATACTCCCTATTCTCCTATATGTCAGCAATCACTTCTTATTCTACCTGGTTAAAACCAGCACATCATAAGCGTGTAGGTTTTGAAGTACCTGAACCAGACACGTGAAGGAAAAATATTTCCTGTGAGCATTATAACCATACCACAAAGATGGTTGTAGGAGCGAAGCCCTTGTGTCTGTCTAGCCAAACTAACTATACTGAACTTCTTGACTCAAACATGGTTGCACTATTTCAAATCTCATCCAAGGTTCGCTGTCATTCTAGAGACCTTGTGTTGGCTACGAGGTACCCATAATATATCATTGGATCCAACACTGGAGGGCATTTGCCAACCTGATAAAAAACATAAGTAAAAAGTTTCATATCCATGTCAGGTTATATCATGTATTCTATCCCAACTATGGACTTGTAGCAAGTGGATATATCAAATACACATACAAATACTTCATTACTTTAGTATCCAAAGGAGGGACTCCTATTTAATTAATACTTGATAGGGTGCAGAATACATAGTACTAAGAAGTAAATTTCAAAGAAATATGGGAACAGAGTTAGATGGTTGTCGCTACCTTGCAACATCATGTCAATATTCCCTTCGTGACAGCAATAATGCAGCATATAATTTATGCTGAGATCACTCACATGAAACTGTATCTCTGCTTTAGTCTTTTGATTCATCATATGTTATTTAGCTGCGCAAAAAAAATGCAAGTTCCTAGTTAATGCATAAAATGCAGATAAGGTAAACGTGCAGAGACAAGACAAAGTAGGGAAATATCAAACATCAAGGCTAAGACAACATACCGGACCAACCCCTTCAAGACTAAGTGTCCTTGCTCTTAAAAGTATCGAGTTATTTGAGCATTTATCTCTTAAGATCATCCTCTCTTCCAATGACAAGCTCTGTACAATAATCTGAATGTAGCATAAGAAATGAGAAGATTTATTATAAAATGTTGACCCAAATGCTAAGCAAAATTAAAAATAGAGAGCCACAAGTTGAGGCAGGACTGCCTTTAAATTAGATACAGGATAATCATTCCCTTTGTTGGTTTCAACATAAATGCAATGATTTGAATGTAGCATATGAAACTCTACAGCCTCTTTGCTGCCCGAATCTGGTGGTCGAAGAGGCAAAAGCCAACCAACAGGCAGAGCACTTGGATGAGGAATGCAAGGAGCAGTCATGAGGCGTAGGCGACGCACCTAGCGGTTCACTGCCCACGCTGCCAAGAACGTACCCTACCGCAGACTCTGCGTCGTCATAACCATCGCCGGCCGCCAGGGAGATGGAGAAGGAGAGCAGTGGAGCGCCCAGCCGGAGGCGGCGATGTGTGATTGAACACGCTACCAAGATGAAAAGGCGCACGGGCTGCCGCGATGCTGATCCATGGTTAGGATCGGAGAGAGAGAGAGAGAGAGAGACCATGTGGCGCTACAGATCTTGGGGCGGCTAGGTCTGGGGTGGGGAGGCGCTGCAAGAGAGATGGAGGGACAGAACCGAAGGGAAGGAGGGGGGGTCGAGTGAAGGGAGACGGGTGGCTCGCTCGTTTGGTTGTTTCCTCACAAGGTCTGAATGGGCTTCACGTGAGAGCAAGGGCCCAATTAACCACAGGCCTCCAATTTTGCTGCGAGAGCAGCTGCCCAGTTTAGTCGCGTTAAGCGTTGCCCCCAAAGTTTAATCAGATGGCCATAAACTTTCACAAATGCAGATTCGACGGTCAAAAGTACTGATGGCCTGACAGGGCTGGGAGAGTGCTCGGTTATAATATATCTAAATATGCACTATCACCCTGTAGGCAGACTGCAGCGAGAAGATGCCTCGGTTGTCCTTACTCCAAGCCCAAAAATTATCAACCTTACTTGTACAGAGCGGGATCTTCAGGATTTCTTCTGCATCAATCGCACCCAGCTAGATGAGCAGAACGGAGATGGCTTAAGGCACCTCAGGGCTCGCGAAAATAAATGTAAATGTATGTATGATGGGCTTCTCTGGCTGCGGGTAGACCCGTTTCGTTATTCAAATAGACAATATAGAGTTTTAAATAAAGTGGTGAACCACTCTAAAACAAAACGCGCCAAAATAATTTGGTGACTAAGGGGGTGTTTGTTTTTAGGGACTTTTTGATGTAGGGACTAGAAAAAGACCCTCTTAAAGACTTTTGAACCAAACAGGAGGGACTACTAGGGATTAAAAATTACTTTTTGGGACTAGACGAAGAACACTCTCAAGGAGAGTCTTTTTTGGGACTTTTTGGGACTTTTCCAACAATGTCCCTCCCTGCACCCATTGCCCCGCTGCCCTATGGTATTGTTTGGTTGTTATTTTTCTGTATACTAGGGGTAACATGGTATTTTACATGTCATTTAATAACCTCTAGGGAGGGACTAGGAACTTTTTAATCCCTGAAAACAAACAGGGAGGACTTTTAGGGACTAGGGACTTTTTAGTTGGGACCAGAAAAAGTCCTAGGACTTATGAACGAAACAGGGCCTAAGGTATGGTTAGCCATAAATCAAGCCAAGAAATATAAAGGAAATGTTATCAATGACAATTAGCTACACTGAGCATGCATTTTAATTACAAAAGAAACATACTGTAAAAGAATTAACAATGACGATAGTTATCCTTAGACAATATCTCTGCAGTCTGTGAAAAAAATTGAACACTATAATTTGACAAAAAAAAAATGCTGAAGAGACTAGAGAAATATACTGTGCCCCACTCCCCAAAAGCCCCGCCACTCGCAACAAATACTAGCTTAGTAGTAGTAGTAATTAAGAACAAGACAATATGATTTATTGGTTTCAAAGTACACTACAGTGCGTGAATGTTTATGCATGTGGGTACGAGGTAGAATGCTAGCTTAACTAAAGTACCCTACTTGCCAGTAGCTTTGCCATGTCAAAATTTTGGAACACACGTTACTACATCAGAATTTCTACAAGCACGTACATGAGCATCCATCGCCGACCCAACATCCATATATGCAAGACCCTGAGGCCATGCTGATCGATCGGCATCGGCCGATGTGGCATTGTTAATGCACAGGGCGTGTGCCATGAGGATGAGGTCACGCCGCTGCAAATTGCACCTTGTTGCCGATGTACGCGCGCTCTCGTATAGGGAAACACGGGTTCGATAGATGGGAGCTCGATCTGCCTTTCGAGGAGTGAGTGAGCGAGCGGAGCTTCCCAAGAAATGGGAGGAGCCATGCATGAGTGCTGCATGCAATGCAGGCGATGATTAACTTCCCCCAGGCCCCGGCGGACATGTAATCTCCTTAAGTAGAGGCTGAGCAACCTCTTTCTTTCTGGTCAGGTCATCTTGCATACGCCCTGTCGCGTACAACGTGGCACAACCCTTGTAATTTTCATACTTTTTTCTTATCAATAAAAACTACACAAGCTTTGCGTATTCGTGAAAAAGAAGAGTCAAAGTGTATACTTTACTACGTATGTGTAGTACCCTTCTTCAAAGCATCAGACACATGCATATGTGAAACCGTTTCCGGTTTCCCTCAAAGAAACCACCGACAAATGTGTACATCTCCAAGACTCCAAATGGAGTCATGAATCATGGTAATCACAGGAGAGATCGTTTTAGGGCATGTCCCATGAAGGCCCGCAAAGGCCAAACTAATCGGTCGACGTGACGTACATTGTTAATGCACGGGGCGTGTGCTATGAGGCCATGTGTACGAGGCTTCGTCTGTTATCACTTGCGGATTTGAACAAAGTGCATGCCTAGTTGGTACTACTGCTGGATATCATGTCGCGTCAGCTAGCTAGCAATTGCTGTAAATCGCTGCCTACCCCATGTAGAGCAAGAACAATAGAGTGATATAGGCGGGCTACAAGATATGTCACATCTGATTTGTGTCTCGTTAGAGGAGAGAGAAAAAGAGCAGGCTACAAACTTACGGCTAGCACAAACTCCAACACCCTTCATGAGAGAAAGATGTGATCTCGATATTGATGATGTAGCATACTAGTATGTTTAACTATTATACGAGTGAGCTATTAGGTTGGCTACAGATGATGTGACAATTTCATATAGTCAGCTGTTAGCTATATTATTAACCATGCTCGGATGCACCTTCCTATATCGGGGAGCAGATCGACGAGCTCTGCCTTTTGAGGACGAACGAGTAATATCAAATAAATAGATGCAGCAAGTACATGCGAATCGGAGTCATATATAGTTATATAGAACCGTGTACTTGCTATATACATGTAGCATCATCTTTTTGGGAAACGGATAGCCATGCCTCTATATCATCATCCTGATGCACATTAACCATCTTTATCTGAATTGTAAACATTCATAAGCTCAATAAGTTTGTAACAAAATAGATTTGCTAATGCACATCTAGATGAGATTTAATTTTTGCACACCTAACCTCTGCACCTCATGATTTGGGTGCCAAAATTCATGATTTTTAGGCTCGTTTTCATGTTGTTTCTGTGTGTGCCTGCGCCATTGTCTCTTTTTCGGCCTGTGTATGTGCTGTGGGGTTGGGTTGTGTTACCTCTGGTAGGCCGCGACAATGTGTGGGCTACCGTTTTCATTTTCCTTTTATGTGTGGGTTGTGGTTTTCACTTTTCCTTTTTCCCTAGTGAAGGCGAGCGTGTTGGGCACAAATGAAAGCGAGAGAGACACATTACTTCCCTGAAGTTTTTCATCGTACCCCGTTTCGTTCCGCCGTTTTCCTTTAGTTCGATCGGTTTTTCTGACACCACACAAAACGTTGCACAACGCATTGGAACTGTGCAAATTGCAAGTGTTGCAATCTACCTACAACTGTATGGCACCCAACATGGTTGCGACTAGGGCTAGAGGGGGGTTCTAGTTTAGTTGCATGTCCACCACTAGACTTGCAACTGCAACTACATGGGCCAAATGCGGCTGCAACCCAACAAAATAAAAGAAGAATAAAAATCCAGCCTAAAAGTTCCGAACAAAGCAATGACCCGCAAAACAATTGAATCCACTGAAGGCTCGGTCCAGCAGATACATGATGTCGCCTTAGATGTGGCATGATTATTTCACTTCTAGATGTGTTGTAGACAAACCTGTCGCAAAAATACAAATAGAAAGAGGAAGGACCATGGCAGGTCATAAAACATGACTTCATGACTCATTCACATAATCTATTAAAGACACGCCAACCAAATTAGTTGAACGGCTCTCGTGTGACTGTCCGAGTTCAGGGTTTAGGATTTAGTGTTGTAAGATTAAGTTCGTAAATATTTTTGCGTTTAGGATTAAGTTTTGGTATTTGAAACTTGGTGAAACTTGGCAAAAACTTAATATTATGAGTATCAGGTCTTAGTATTTGAAATTTGTAAATTTTTAGAACTTCTCAAAATGTATTCAAGAGAGGTTTGCTCAAAAGTCCATGTTGCAAGGAATACATATATGCAAACGAAATATAAATTATACTCTCAATTCTAAAGATATAGCATATTTAAAACTAGAAGTCAGTAGAAAAAGCACGGCGCAGCGGAAGCATTGTGCGGTTGGTGGAGCATGCAATTTTTGACGAAGCATCCATGCAGTGGGGTAGTGGAGGAGCTTGCACAAAAAGGTTGGGCGGGCCAGGCTGTAAGGATTGCTAGTAGCTGGTATTTTGTGACCCATGGGCTGACTATAATAGGAGTTGAAGCTCCAGAGCTGGGCGGGCCATGACCCATTCGGCCTTGCCTAAGCTCCGCCAGTGCAGTGGGGCTTCACAAAGTAATCAAGGGCTTAAGCGATACATGGGACCAGCCGTGATGGAGCTACAAGGGGACATGGGTGTACATATGTACACCCATTAATTATGGTATGAAGCCATAGAATAAAAAGACAAAACATGTATACATTGGTAAATAGCTAGGAAATTCATAAAGTCTTGACCTTTGTACGCCCATTGTGTAAACTTGGCTCCACCACTGGGGGACCGGCCCACTTTCTAAATAACGAGGCAATTATGCTGCTCACAAAGTGTGTGCCGTTGCGTGCTACAAATCCTCTCTCGTCTCTTGATGCATGGCTAGTTTTCAGAACATACCGTTGACATGTTACATCAAAAAAATTACAAGTATCGTGAGCATATGTGTAGATGCAGCAGTTATGCACCTTTCTTCCCCGACCAAACCCCGTGCCATCAGCTCAAGACTATTACCATCTGTCAAGAAAAAAGCTCAAGACTATTACCATTTTTAAATTAAGTACATGTCCAAGACTCCAATAGGAGTCATGGTAATCACAAGAGATCATTCTGGGGGCGTGTCCAAGCGAGACCTTCAAAGGCCAACCCAATCGTGACATTGTTAATGCACGCTGCGTGTACTATGAGGTCATGTGCAGGACGTCCCATTGGGCATGCAGTCTCGAAGCGCCTACGTACTGCCGGTGTGCATGTGTCTGCGTGTGTCTTCACTTCTCGATTCGAACAAGTGCATGCGGAGCTCTATCCAGTTGATGGTACTTTTGAACATGCGATGTCACATCAGCAGCTGCTGCAAATTTCACCTAGCCGACATACATGGGAGAGAGAGTGAGTGGAGATTCCGAAGAAATAGAAAGATATATGGAGGCGGTACGAGACGAATCCCGTGGAATCCGAGTGCAGTTATGCATGAAACGTGCACCAAAGTTCAAAATACCAGATATCGGGTTCGTGTTGGTTTTGCACCGGCGGTCAAACATATCAGGATTTTTCTCATTTTAGTTGTTGAAAACATGCCTTTTAGTTAGAAAAAAAATACGATGTCGATGACTGAGCATAACAAATACAGTGCATGATTCTAAGTGTATCAACTAGTTAAGTAAGAAAGGAATTAATAGGCTCACAAAATCCTTACTCTAAGCTAACAAAAGGTACATAACATATGTGTATTTACAAAATGTTATCGATGACTTTCATAATCTGTTGAAATTGTAAGTACATCATTTTATTTTTCAACTTTTCATTTAGATACAATCATTGTGTTGTCATCTACATATCGGTCTATATGGGCTTGGTGGACATATGAGTAAATACTTCCCATATTAGTTGATATCAGGGACGAAGCTAGGGAAACAATCATATGGGCTTACCTCTATAAGGAATGGGATCATGTTTTAAAATAAAAGGTGCTGACACCATTGACATAAAGTCATCTCCGTGCCTGGTCGGCATATTGGCTTATCTGTATGAAAATTATATTTTTGAAATGATCTATTATATTTGTACCGATAGACCCCAAGGTTGATATGTCGTTCATATCGGCCTAGATTTAGAGGCTTGTTTTGTACTTATGTAGTACCTTCTTGAAATAGGTGTATGTGTATTTATATCCATTGAACAAACCACAAAATAGTCTATCGAGGATCAATAGAAATGGAGAGGTCTAGGTAAATGGAGTGAACCGTGATTTGACGATAAACACGTATAGTCGAGCATGGTTGAAAATATTAGAGGGGGGGGGGGGGGATCTAATGCAAAAATTACAATTTGATACATATGCATTTATTGATTGATATAACAAACCAAAATAGTTGGGCGTGACATGTCCTAGGTTGCCCCTAAGGGCAGTCCCAATGCTCCAAGCTGCACTATATCTAAGTATGCCACCTAGATATAAAAAATTGATGTGGCGCCATATTTGATGAGGAAATAGGGCACTACTATATCTTAATCCAGATATAGTTCTTAGAAACGGAACCAAGAAAATTAATGTTTTTCTCACACAAAAAGTATTAAATAAGAGTAATTTTAGATACAACTATAAGATATAATCCATTCAAGAAGTTGTGATAAGGACAACACTACCACAATTACACCCACAGCCCCTGCTGCTACACATATTGGACCAACTACTAGAGCTCACGCACGTCAATTAAAATACCAGGTACTTTCATTTCTTGATAATGATTCTAATATTCGTGATAATTTGATTCTGTCTAAGTTGGATACATTTGCTTTGCTTACAAATGAAGGGCCTAGCATGGACAAGAAGGACGAACATTGGAGTATGATCAAGCGTGGAGATGAAGGCGCGCATGAAGGGAACAAGAACGGAGTTTCTAGTGGAGTTTTCAGCCCTTTGAAGCCACCATGATGACATATAAAGACATGGACGGAATATACAAGATAGCATTTCATAAATTTTGTCCATAGTTTATTTTAGGTGTTGCACCATCCTATTTTTTGGGCCAGGCCCATGTATTTTTAAAATACACTTAATAGGTTGTTTTTAGAGTCCATATTAATAGGGAAAACGACTTGGATAGAATTAGGCCCGCCTTGACAAGGGTGGACGAAATTCCCTTCTGTCTCACTATAAATACAGCCCTTAGGGCATCGTATTAGACTTGGATTTTGCTTAAATAGAGTTTCGACATAGCTGCAACTCGCATCCAGTGTTTGTGTTCAACGACCAGGCTAAGATGTCACAGAACCCCACTTTGATCAATAAAGTTTTCCTCTTAAATTCGCAATATTCATATTGCAATCTTAGTTTCTTACTTGTTCTTCGTTTGTCTACAGGAAATAGACTCTCGTGGTCAGGTTGATCGTGCTCCGGCATGGTCAATAACCTTTCGGAGTTGGTTTAGCGATTGTTAAAGCGCGACGCCTTCATATGTTCGTAATCGGATCGTCAAAGTCTAGTCCACCGAAAATGATAGGTACCATCTCATCGAAAAACGGGGCACCTTCGCCTCTATCAAGTTGTATCTAAACGCACATTTATGTATATAATATAGCTTAGGATATAGTGCATTGGGAGTGCCCTAAGGAAGTTCTGCCCCTACTTGTTGTGGTGCAATGCACAGTCTAATCCTTGGACTGAGTGCCAGTATGTTGCATTTCACTTGCGTGCGTGTTTTCATAGTATCGAGAGTCTCGTGATCCTTGGGAGATAGGATGAATCTTGGGTTTTCTTTTGAGTGACCTCCGCCTAGATGTAGTGTGTTTCAGTTAGGCGTGTACACGCATGTGTGCGGCATTGTCATATATGAAGTAATCTACAAAGATATATAAGTATCACACATTCACACTCTTTATTCTGAAAAACAAAACACGTTCACACTCCTAGATAATATAATTTTCCCAATAAGCGCAGTGGTGGTATAATTTTTGTAGACATATAGGGTACATGATCCCCGCCATTCAATCTGCATCCAAAGGCTCAAAGTGATAGAGGTGGTGTGGCTTGCATCGGAGGAGGGGAAATTAACATTGGTTGAGGTTAGCGTGGATAACTCACTCATTTGGTTATATATGCAATTCCAAAGTACTAATTAGTTTTATTTGCTAAAGTACCAATTGATTTTACTTGCTAATTCTACGCTCACACCAAGTCAAAACATTGGTACAAGCGTACCTAGCTCGCCATCACTACCCCATCTCAAGACACAGGTGAACATGCAAATAGTTGATGGATCAAATCATCTTGCAGTCTTCCCTAGAACTGGACCCCTATTATCCCCATAGAAAACATCAAATCAAACACACGAACCAGCAAATTGCGTGGTGAGAAATGGCTAAGTCCAAGGTTGGAGTTGGATGACCCTTGAAGCTAGGGGAGGAGCCATGCATGGAGATGGCAAGTGCTGTACTTGCTGGTCCCTAGCCAAGTAAAAGAATTAGACCCTCCCGTTGGCCCTGGTGACAACTGTCAATTGTCATGTAAGATTAATTACTGCCTTAGTTAATTAGTTACAAGATAATTATCACCACCACCAATGGGTTAGGACCACAGAGATTAAGTAGAGTTAATTCTGCATAGTTCGTGTGCTAATCTCCCTCACTTTCTGCATGGCACATGCACTTTGTTCCCTACACATAGATGGACATGCCTCTGCCATTGCGCCACCCCAGACTAGTTGGCACTGTACTTTTTTGGCAAAGTTGGCAGTGTGTACTTGTGGTATGATTTGTTGAAGGCTTTGCCTACCCTTTTTCTTGAAGGCTTTTGTGCCTTTCCTGTATCTATTATACTTAAATTCAGAAAGAAGTTTACAAATTCAACCTTTTGAGCGTTTCACGTGAATGGGGTGATTATAGTATATGTATCTGAACTTTATGTACGATTTTTGTCTACAACATACTGATTGTCACAAGCTGTCCATATTGGTACGGTCTTCACTTTTTTTTCAGAAGTTTTGGTATAGATCGATATACAATGACATAAACCACATCTTCATGGGGTGGTGGTACAAGTCCTGATCCTCACATTTACACACACATGCGATGCGCCACTAGGATTTACGAACCCCTCATCATCCCTGTAATTGTAAAGAAGAGAAGTCTCACCCCCTCATGTTTAGGTAAAACACAAGTACAAGTAGGAGGCAAAAAATGACCCTAGACGGCTAGACCCTAGTCGGGCCATTGGCCGGTGGCCACCCTTTCCACATTAGGGCTGGGCCGGCTCCCCATGTCCTGCATGCCTCCTCCACAGTCCACACACCAACTCAGCCCTCCACATGCACGTACGGTGATGGTGAGACATACCATGCTACCCAAATCATCACCACTTACGTCTGTACCCTCCTTGTGTGTGTATATATTCTTCTCCTCTTTACACCTGTTGCACAGACACTACTACACTACCCGGCCAGCTCTCAGTACTCAGTTACATGCACTGCACTTCCTCTCACTCGGATCTCTTCTTCGGTTCTTCTCCTTCCTCCGGCCGCCGACATGGTAGGCAGCAAGACGCACCACCATGCCTCCTCTTCCCTCCTGCCGGAGGAGCTCAACCTCCTGCAGAAGGCCAGGTGCTCCCCTGACGACGGCAACGGCGTCGTCCATAATAATAATGGTGGAGGAGGAGGACGGGGCGCGCTGGGGCAGTGGAAGTGCCGGCTGCTGGACTCCCTCCGGCCCCGGCGCCCGCGCTGCGTCGTGTGCCTCCAGGTGCAGCACGTGACGGGCATGCCCCCGGCCGCGGAGGGGCGCGGCGTGGTGGTCGGGTGGAGGAGCAAGGGCGGCGAGGGCGAGCACACGGCGCCTGCGCGGGTGTCACGCGGCGGCGCGGCCGCGTTCGACGAGGTGTTCCTGCACTACTTCACCGCCGGCGGCTCCACGCTGCGGAGCTTCACCGTGTGGGCGGTGCTCGTGGATGAGGACTCGGCTCCTGGGGGCGGGGACATCGGCGCGTTCCCGGTGGACCTCGCCGAGGCCGCCGCGGCCGAGAGCTCACACCCGCAGTTCGGCGGCAAGGCGCTCAGCTTCCCGCTGGGCGGGGCTGCCGCCGGCGCCGTGCTCACGGTGAGCGTCTACTGCAGAGTGATGGAGCAGGAGGAGATCCATGGCGCCAACGGTACGTTAACGGATGCATGCATGTGCGAAATAAACTCTAAACGTTTGCATCGAGATCCAGTCATCCAACGGTACGTTCACGGCTGGACATCTAGATGTGAGATCACTAAAAATCAGTACTAGCAATCTTGTACTATTGACCTACTAGCTAGCTAGCTTGTAGCCTCCATCGGAGAAGTAAAGAAACCCTAGGTAGCGTCCTCACTCATCGCTGCTTGATGTGACCTGTTAATTTAGCCGAGCACTTGCATTTAAATTGTACCAAGTGTATGCCGTGCACGTTTAACATGGATCGGTACGTGGCAGGCAATGCGCGGGAGAGGAAGAACAAGGGAAAGAGCGCGTCGTACGCGTCGTGCCTGCCGGACCTGAGCTGCCTCCGGACCCGGCCGTCGGCGGCGGGGGCGGCGACGGGGGCGCCGCGGCGGGCGACGTCGCTGCGGTCGGAGCGGGGCGGGTTCATCACGATCGAGAACTCGGTGGCGGAGATGGAGGAGGAGGAGGGGTTCATCACGATGGAGAAGGGCACGGTGTCGTCGCGGTCGCGGCGGGCGGCGCTGGCGCTGGAGGCGCTGGCCGCGGAGGAGGAGGCGGAGGACGAGAAGCCGTGCCTGTTCATGGAGCTGTCGTCGTCGTCCGGGGAGGCGTCGGCGCTGGAGGTGGAGGGGGTGGAGGAGGAGTTCCTGGCGATGCTGGAGGACAAGTACTGGGCGGAGATGGCGCGGAGCAAGGAGATCGAGAAGGGGCTGAGCGTGAGCCTGGACGCCGGGCTGGACCTGGGGCTGGACCTGGACACGCTGATCCGGGACGCGGAGACGGAGCTGGCCCGGGCGGAGCAGGCGTGGAGGAGCAAGGTCGGCGCCGCCATCGTCGAGGAGGAGGAGTACAAGGAGCTGCTCCGTCGGTGGGGCAGCGGCGCCGCCAGGGACCGGGACCGGGAGCACCTCGCCACCTCCAACTCCGGCTGCTCCTGGGGCTTCGGCTTCGGCAGCCCCATCTAGTGCAGCCAACTGAACATCATATATACTTACTATATATATCGTCACATCACCCATGTAATCCATGCATGCATGCATTGGGTCATTGAGCCTAAGTAAAAGTAGTGTGTTAAATATTAGTAGTACGATTTGCTTTTGTAATATTGCTAAGAGGAAAGGAACACGAACCAATCAGAAGGCTGCTCCTGTCTTGGTTCATGCGACTGAGCACGGCGCAAACCTGGCAATACCGAGACGCCTTGTGGTTTTTGCATGTATAGTGCTGCATCCTTGGGAGCAAAGCAAAGCAAAGCGAGAGCAACTAGCCCTTGGCCGCATGTACGGCCGCATACGAGGCGACCGGCCCGGCGCAAAGGAATGTCTCGAATGAATGATGGCAAACAGTCGGGTGAAGCGGAGTGAGAGCATGGGGATCGGCGACCAGGGAGGGCGGCCGGTCCCCACAGCCACCTTGCAGCACGGCCTCATTTCATGCCTCCTCATGTACTAAATTACACAGAAATGCCCACAGTTTCCATCATCGGCCTGGTACTGATGGTCTGCAGGCCCCAACTAAATAATCGTGGCCGAGTGTGAGGCGAAGCAGAATAGCATTCATTCGGGTGAATTCCAAACCAGCCAGGGGTTTTTTATATGGTGTGAAAAGTCGAACACAGAGAGGAAGGGAGGGGGTATGGAATTATGACATTGCATCCTACCTAACTAGGATTATACAGGTGTTACAGATGATGAAATTCAGAGAGAAGGACGGAACTGGTTCCAAAAATATGAAAGCCAACTTATAGTAGTGATGGCCCCCTACGCTAAAGAGCTGGCTAAAGGAATGGTTTTTGTGTACAGGTACAACAAAAAATAAGCAATCTACCTTGCCCTGGCCCTGGATCTTCCAAAACCTGCAGGGCCCGCCCGCCATCCGCCGAGGGTCTATTTTGGAATGGTGATGTGATTTTCCAGATCCCATACCACAATCTTGCCGTCCAGCCCTACATCCACGAGGCACAGACAGTATTAAAGGGGTGTCAACACAACACATCCTTCAGACAAAAAAAACTGGAATGGGCTAGGAGAGGTCAGTTAGTCTTGTTTCAACCTGATGTGCTGAACCGTTTGACAATACTCTCGCTCCCTTTTCTCAACGGCACGATGCAACTGAGGATACAGAAGACCAGAATTATATATCAGAGACAAAAGAGCGGCACTAGAACGGCAAAATGGTGGAAACAGATGGAAGCAGGGAAGTACGTTATGCAGTTCTCATGAGCGCCGCCTCGAGGCTTCGATGGTTCGACAGTGTCGCTGCTCGACCCTTGCCTCGATTGCCCGTACAACTTTCCAAGGGCCTCTGAGAGCTGAAACATAATATATTCATTTAGTATTAGCCCCATGCCTCCTTTTAACAAAGATGTTAGCATAGCTCTAACGTTAGCTACAAGAAATGTTTCTTTCTTCCACACAGTCTTTACAACTTCAGCGTCTGTAGCCATAAAATTGCAGCAGATCATACGCATGAAATAGTTTATCCTATATTATAGCAGGCACCAACTCACGGTATATAGTTCTACAAAAGCATCGGAAAACTGACAATTTACTTCCATCATTAAAAATCAGCAGCATACAAAGGTCAGACGAGACCATAGCAAGTCATTTGTTCGTACTTGTGTTAGAACAGTGCCAAAATCAGAGTCAGACCAGCAACCGTGTGCAGCACTGCAGTGTGCCCATTTCACTCAAGTTACTGTTCCTTAACAAAATCTAGAGGGGCTTGAAATGTTTGACATCCAAGTAGAAGGACCATGGATCAGATTGTTCATGCAAAGGAAACCCAACTTTATATAACTAACCAGACACCATCTCAGAAGATCTCACACTCATGCACACATAAAATCGCATATAGCCTACAGCAAATTTAACCTGTACTCAACCATTCAGGAAGCAGTTCACCCTACTTCTACAGATGCAAACAGAACAATCTCATGAACAAGGGATAAATAGCAAACACATATAACAACATACAGCAGAGAGGCCTGATAAGCATAAGAGGCACCTGCGAGGCTTTTGAAGTTGATGGAGTAACTTTCCTTTCATCCAAATATCTGACAAAACTCCTATAGGATACAAATATGTAAATACATATTGTCAAAAGGAACATGTCCATGAGAGAAAAACTTTAAGACCTGGGTATCAAGAGCTACTAGCAAACCCTGAACTTTAATTAGTGTCATTTGTCAAAGATTGAAATGGAATATTTTTTCCTAGGTACAATGAGACCGTAAGAATTAGCAAGCTGAAGGTGCCTCAAAATGAAGTTAACAGTTGACATGGTTTTTACAGGAAGCAATGGCCACTTCAAAGCACTGCTAGAATGAAGAGAAAGTGCAGCTAATTTAACAAAACAGTTGCTATGCACAATTTTCTTACCAAAGTCCAGTCTCATCTGCAGCAAAGATCAAAGGATTGCAGTCAAATCCAACACCAATCGCCATCTTTTCAGAAACAAAAAGAATCTGAAATTTGGAAGAGTTCACTCAATTAATGAAATGTGGAGATCACCACATGCAACTAAACAATAGCAAAAGGGAAAATGCTGACCCACATCACGGAGAGGCAGATCACGCAGTGCCAAATTTTGCGCAGCAGGAGACCCTTCAACGTCATCAACGAAATAAATCATGGAACTATGCCCTGGAAATAACACAACAAGAATCAATTCAGTGTCTGCAAAAGTTTGCATGGAATCTGCAGCTACTTAGATACTTTGCATGGATAGACCAAAGGGCCAATAGTCTCACAAAGGAACCCAAATTCAGTTAGGAGAAAGTTAAAAATAGAACATCAAGAAACCAATAATAATCTCATTAGCCTAAAATGATTAGGACAAACCTTAATTATGAAGAGACCTATTAATAAAATTTTGGAAGTTCAAATACCACAATGGAAGAGGTTCACTAATTACAAGAATAAGATTGTGAAAACCCTTGGCAGGTAATTATGTTGAGTTCGTAAACAATTTGTGCCTAGATGGCTGCTGAGAAGTAATGCAAATCAGTGGCACCCATATAAACAAGAAGCTAGGTGGGAAAACCTGCATAGGCCAATGTTTTTCCACTTGGCGACCACCTTACACCAAATGCCCATGTAGGTGATAGATCAAGTTGAGCAATTTGCTGCATCCGAATAGGAGAAAATGTTACAATCACGACTAGCAACTTAACAAGAAAGAACACAGATTAATAAGACACTGCAAGCATAGTCCTGTGGAACATTCTGAATCATATTGATCTGGATTCTTAGCCTCCCAAGAATAGAAGAGTTGGGGAAGTATTTAGTATAAAAAATGCCACCACATGGTTGAAAACAAACTTTGTGAATCAGCAGATTATTTCTTATTTTTAGCCGTAGATGGGGTGCAAAGTGCTAACAAAGTTGATAGGAGGTTACTATTGGCAAAAGCCATGCACGTTCAATTGCATGCCATTAGTCTATAAGGCGAATAAAGAAATTGGCAAGCAGATTTGGTACGTGAGATGTATACTTGCCAAGGAACAGCATATTATGAACTAACGGATCAATGAATAGCAAATACCTCTCCGAATTTCCAATCCACTGAGGCACCTGCGTGTGGTCCCCTAATCAGAAAGAGAGAAAGCATGAGACAGCTAAAGCATTTGGAATGTGTACTGACTGTATTAATGGCAAGGTTTTCAGTTCAAAAATAATGGCAAGGTCCACCTTGTATCTACACCCTTGATGATAGTGGAGAACACTCTGCATTTACCATCAGTAGAAGTTGTTGCAAGATGTATCTGAAATTAGATGAAAGCAGAGAAACCAACATTACGTCCAATAAACGGGTCGTGCATATACATGGCGTCTACACCAAACAAAATCACATCAAATAAGTTCATCCAATCATCTGATGCGAATAGGAGGTATGCTACTAGCCAGTGGCAGACAACAGCACAAATTAACTGGGGTACAGTCAGATAAGGGCACCTTTACTTTACTCTTTTATGTTGCATTTCTCATTATAGAGGGGCAAACCGCATATGATCTTTTTCACTACTCCCAATAGATAAAGAACAAAAATATAATGAATGCACCCCCTAGATAATTGTCCCTTATGTTTCCCTACTGATGATTATGCTCAAATTACTTCAAGGAGAGGCATGATATTATGCTCACATTGTTTGGATGCCACGCGATACTAGTAACAGAAGATTCATGCTTCTTCCTAATAACCTTGCTAATCCACCTGTACCATAAGAGAAAATCAAAGTAGTTCAAAGAACGCACATCAAGAGTGACACATCAACTTCAATAATTGCATGAACAGAAGAAAACACTCATCAATTAGTGCACTGGGCATAACTAATTGAAAAACAAGTTAATCAAAACAGGTACACGACTAGTGGAAGTGGCAGCGACCAATACCAGTTATTCTCTTGTTCATAGTAGCAAATGGATACAGACTTAGCACCACTTCCCACAGCAAACTTATTTTCTGCAAACAACAGAAACTTTTAGAAAGGAGTTTAAAGTGTGAGGCATTGTTTGTAAGGCGGCCTAAGGTGAGCACCAACCGGCAACTGCCCTGACGCCTAAGCACCTAATGTGGACGCCTAAGCGCTTAAAGCCGGCATAATTGCAAGGTGCTGGCAGGGCACCTTACCGCCTAAGCATCCAAGGCGGGACGCCTTATAAACAATGGTGTGAGGAATATCCAGCTACATATGTTTCACTTATGGTTCATTGCTAAATAGTTCATGTGCAGCTATGTTCTACCATGGGAGACAAGTTTTCATAACCAACTAAGGAACATAAGTACAAAAAATAGATTGCATGAAACAAACAATGGGAAACAATATCTACTTGGAGAATTTGATCATTCAGCAACGAAATAGATACTCCTAATGCATTCGGGATAGAAGTATGAAGGCAGGCTATTGGCAGAACCTTTTGGACTCCACTGGACACATAGAGCTGCACGGTTTAGTTTGAGAATAACAAGCGTAGGTACCCAATCTTGTCCTTCTTGTGTCCAAACATATCTGCAGGGAAATAAAGGAATATAAGGAAACAGATATAATTATCTTCTTTGGACTAAAAAACAGACTATTTACTTGCACATTAGAAATTATGACCAAACACTTACGAATTTCTATCATGTGAAACAGTCACAATTTTGTTGGAAGATCTACTCCAGTCTATTCCAGACACTATCTGATCATGCTACAAGATATAACAATAAAAATAAAGATGTTAATGTAATACACTTATAAACTAGCAAATGGAAATGTTCAATGGAGAAGAAAGAGACAGCTCAAGTGCAGATACTACTGCACATGCAAGAAAGAAAATAAGGAAAGTCTACCTTTGCAAGAACATGAAGTTTCTCCCACTTGTCTGTGAAAAACTTATAAATGTGTACTTCTGTGGTATTTGGACAGAAGGCAATCACTGAAAGAGAGAAATGGTTCCGAGTCAAGTTAACTGATAAGAGGGCAAGGGGCCTGCATTTATAAATGAAAATGACAACAGTAGTGCAATAGAAGGCAGCGATTGAGATTTTGTCATTACAGGCAGGCAGATTGTATGATCTACTGCTGTATTTTTTTTTCCATAAACAATTCAAGGGACAACATGTAAACACAGCAGCTAGCTAGTGGCAGAAAGGCATATCTGAAGACTATTTTCAGGAGCACATGAGGTCATGATAGGCAACAGAATTACGGCGAGGCAATACGCGCGTCGGTTTAATTCACAGAAAACACCCATTTCATTTGGTCAGCTCTCAGATTTCGTTCTAAATACCCAAATTCAGTCATGGATGCACACACCTGTGAGAAGGTGGCCAACATGAATATCCAAACCACCTGGGACTGATCCATCATCCATGTCACCTATGCTACCTCAATACAGTAACAAGCCATTTTTACTACATAGCACCAACCAACAGCCCATAAATAAATCACGAAACGCTCACCATTCACCAGCGAGAAATGATATGCATGGTGCCTCACAGATGTGAGAGGGGTTTCAAACATGAAAAAACTAAATCACCTGTGACTGATTGATTGAATGTACCATCCGAATATGGTATCGCGGAGAGCACCGCAAGAGGGCATTTACCTGGCACCAACCGACAGCCCATAAATCACGAAACGCTCACCGTGCCAGGGTCGCACGAAAGCGGAAACCAGCGGACCACCTACTGGCTATTCCACGACATAAATAATCATTCGACATGGGATGATTGGGAAACGGCGATCCGCGAGCCCGCCCGAAACCCTAGGAATCCGCCCTGAACCCGACGCATACGGGCTACGGCTACCGATCGGGCGCGGCCGCGGGTTATCCTACAGGGCTAGGACGGGCGCGGCGAACGGGGGGGCGAATCGAACGGGCGTGAGATCTAGAGCGTAGGGGCGGGGGGAGAGGGGGGAGGGTGCGGGAGGAGGGGGAGGAGAGGGCGTTACTGGAGTGGTCGGGGCTCCAGGCGTGGCAGGTGATGCACTCGGCGAACTGGTGGATCGCCTGCGCGGCCATCGGGGGAGGCGCGCCGGAGGGGAGCCCCGCAGCGCGGCGCGGCGGGGGCGGGGGCGGAAATTGTCAATGGAGGTAGGGGGCCTGGCCTTGCGGGCGAAGGGAGCGGGGAGGGGAAGGCAGGGCAGGTACCACTACACTGCCACCACTGCGCTACAGCGCCATCACTTTCACTAGGCCGTCGAAGCGGGTGGTGGTGCGAGTAGGATGGGCCAGCCGGTCCAGCGGTCGATGAGATGGATGCCCGCACGCGCGCCCACGGTCGGACGGCCCGCCCGCCAGGCCCACGCCACCGACCACGGGTCCCACTTGTCAGCCACCGGCCTTGGGTCCCATTGTCACTTGTCGCTCCTTGTTCAAAAACATAAATAAATGTCTATGGTGTAACAAAAAATTTCACTTCGAATCCCACGGCGGTTTGAGAGGAAGAAAAACATATTGTATGAATATCTTAGAGTTTCTAAGCTCTCAGAAAATAATGGCATGTGGTGCATTGCAATGCTCTAGGACGCACTCTTGGGCCCATTTGTAAGCAGTTGGTTCATTGCATCTGTTCAGACGATTGTTTACCAGGTGCACGGAATCGTGTTGCTTGCTCAAGCCACGTTTTGTCTCAAGGGATCACGCGTCCTTCCAACCGCTTGGGGGTCCGTGAAGAGAAAGGAAATAGCTTCGCATGGAAGGTGGAAATTAGAGCCGCTGATGTTGTCTTCCTCTTCTGTCGCACCAGCGATTCCAACCGGAGGCCGTGCAGAGTGACGGTTTGAGGGGTGTTCGGGGGATAGGATCGCGCGGTGTGAGCTATGGGTGCAGCTGCACGGTCGACGCCTGGGAGCATGTAGTGTGAGGGTGTATCCACATCCTTGTGTGGTGGCTAGGAGCACGCAGCCCGAGGGACGCTCTTCGTCTGCTCGTTCAGTAGTTGCGATCTCACCAGCAAGGAGCAATGTTTCTTTCGGTGGAAGAAGTGGTGACCTTACACTTTCACATTGAATCATCTATCCATCTGAGACCAATGAAGTGCATAATTTGGTGTAAGAGTTGGTGTACCTCGGGCTTGGACTTGTGCACGTTAATATATAGTAAGGAGAGTTTGTGTGGGATATGATTCGGATGTGATCAATCGTGACACGCAAGCTAACTATGCATGTATAGTATGACGATTTCACAATAACTGAATCGTAGATGGATATGTGCATTATTTGATGCAGAGCCCGGGGTAACCCCCTTTTCGGAACAAAACAAAAACTGAATCGTAGATTACAACAACCCCTATACGCACACACAAGGAATACAAAAGGTATTTTCAACAAGGTGGCTTGCATCCACCTGATTGGATGCTTTTGTGGATTTATATGTGCTTGTGATTGGTTTGAAACAGTAGTAGTAATTAAGAAGCAGTTAGCATGTATCTATGTGCCTGAAATGTGAGTGTGATACTCTTACTGACAAGCATCTCTATCTCTATCTCTCTCTCCCTGCGTGTGGACGAGTGCATGCGTGTGTTTGTTATATATGCATTTGACATAAGCAACTAGTCCTTCCGTTAACAAATGTAAGATGTTCTAACTTTTTTCTAAATCTGATGCATTTAGACACGCTTTAGTGTGTTTGTCCACTCATTTCAGTTTGTATGTAATGCATATTGAAATATTCAAAATATATTATATTTGTGAATGGAGGGAGTACTTTTGAACTTGGTTGTCTCATTTGTTATGTTCTTGCAAGCATAATTTGGTTGGTGTTTGATATTTTGGAGTGTTGAAACATAGTTGTATGGGGAATTTAGCAAGTGCATTATTTTCCTGTCAATTAACACCTAAGGCCCTCTTTGGCCTGAAGGAATTTTGTAGGATTCCAATCCTTTGGAAATTTTTCAAAGGAACATCCACTCCAACCTGTCTTTTAGACTCAATCGTGTAGGATCGAGGCACTTTCATGTGTTTGATCCAAACAACTATTCCTACAATTTCAAACAACTATTCCTACATTTTTCTTGTGCTTTGTTCTCCTATATTTTTGCACTGTCATATTTGTGTGTTTTTCTTATTCCTATGTTTCACAATCTTGTGATGCAAAGAGGCCCTAAAATTACCGTATCGACTTATCTTGATCTTTCCCTCAATCTTGGTAGCAGAACATTTGTTGTGCGATGTGTGTGTGTGTGTTAATTTAAGCGGTTGTAACCATGTTTTTTATTTGATAGAAGAGAAACGGAGAAAGTAAAGGTCTCGGGTTGTGTGAGGTAGCACGAGGCAGACTCTTGTCTCATGTGTTAATGCGAGCTATGTGAAGTAGCCGAGAGAAAGAGGTTACTGGAGTTGAGTGATTCTGCTAGAGGTCTTGGTTTGAGCATGCAAGTTATTGTTGAAGTGAACAAGACAGAGGAGGAAGAAAATGAAATTTCTAACTCATCACTGGCAATAAAAAAATCTGGATGATGAGGGAGATAATAATGATATTATTCTGCAGCCAAACGAAGTGGTTGTTAGTACTTCCGTCAGAAATGTGAGCAATCACAAATATGGTGTTGTCGATGAGAACAAAAGGAGGACTGGTAGGTGTTTCCGACCAACATGTCATGGAGAAAGCTATGGATAGGTGATACATCTCGAACATATCTATAATTTTTTATTGTTTCATATCATGTTTATATCATTTTGGCATAATTTTGGACCAAATTTATTATTATTATTTTTGGACTAACCTATTAATTCAGTGCCAAGTTCCAGTTGTTTTCTTTTGCGTGTTTTTGGACTTTTGAAAGAAAAAAACTATGGAGCTCCAAAAATTCTAGAAGTATTTTTTCATCTGGAAGCTTCCAGAGGCCACATGAAGTAGCCAGGGGCCACGGACCCCACGTGCCCCCACCACATGGGGGCATGTGATGGGGTTGTGTAGGGCCCCTCGATCTCCTATACACCGCCTTGCAACATCCCTCTATATATACCTAAAAATACCTCCAGATTTAACCCTAATTTTTTTGTTACCGCACCTTTCTATTCCATGATGATCCAATCTAGACGCCTTTTTCATTACTCTATTGGAGGGGGGAATCTCCACGGTGACCATCTCCATCAACTTGAAGTCCATCATGATCGCCCTTGAGTAGTTTCCTTTGGACTATCGGCCCATAGCAGTAGTGCCTTGATTTGCTCTTAGATTTTGGTGTTTACGGCGGTTGGCCTACGCTAGGCTGCCGCTGCCCGCGCTTACTACGTCGGATGCGGCCATCCCGGCCTCGACTTGCGCGAGGGTGGACCGACTCATGGGTGGAAATGCACAGATGACCCATCGGGCGACACCTAGAGGTCCAATAGCGGTTGCCACTGGCTAACGACAAGCATAGAAGGATGCAGTAGGAGGAGGTCATAGATCAGTGATATGGGAAGGAGACCCGCGCATTCGTGCTTCGAAAGAATCCTACCGCGCACGAATTATCCCAGCGGGAGCATAAGCGTGAGCGCGGGGGAAATTAATGGCGATGGGAATGCGTGTTGCTGGCAATGGAGAGGAGACTGGAGAGAAGCTGTTGGGGGGCTTCTTAGTGCGGTGGGGGTGGCATGGCTCCCGGGGTTCGCGCCCGGGCCGAGGAGTTTTGTGTGCTCCTCAGTGCCAAGCCGAGAAGACAAGATGGCGGACAGGCTGAGGATGGTGCCTCCGTAGTTTTTTGAGTGTCATTTTGGGAATCAGCGAGAAAAAATTCTCGCAGTCACCATGGAAGTCTCACCTCAGTGTTTTTGTTATACATAGTTTTGCCATATTGTCGGCCAAAACATGGCATTTTGTCTGAGATTGTTACTTTGCTTTGTTTCATGGCATAAGTAAGAGTGAATTCCAACATGGCATTTAGTCAAATGATATGGAAAAAATCAGAAATTCTAGTGTATTCTCAAACATGGCACTCCTACCTTGGATCATTTGGAACGAGAGAAATTCTCGCATCTTCCGTCACAAGAGCGCTCCACCACCAATTCTCTTGCGCGCAATATGTGATGAGGCAAACCTTTGGGTTACCGCGGATGCTAAGCATCTAGGGAGTATTATTAGGCGTGAGTAATTGCCATGTCATGTCTGTGGGGTACTTTGTAAATCTCTCAAACTCTATTATCTCCTTAATTAATAGATAAGGTAAATCTTATGCCTTTGTTGTGGGAAAAAAAAAACATGGCATATTTTATATAAAATTGTATTCCTCTGTCACATGGAAATTATTCGTGAAGTCACATGGCATTTTTTTGACAAATGACATACGAAAATTGGGAAAAGTTTTTGTTACTCACCAATTTGCCGTGTGTCTTATAACTCAAATATCCAAAACAATGTAAACAACCATTTTCTAAGTTTGCCTTGCACTATAGATCATCTTTCCAAAAAAAAAATCTATGCATGTGATTTTTGCAGAACACAGTGACAATTTCTCATATGGCATACCATGTCAAAAAAAGTGTGGATTGATCATATGGCATTTTTTTCGAAATAGTGTGTCATACATCATATCAAAAATTGATTTTTTTAGAATAGTAATATGGAAAAATGTATGAAAATGTGTTGTACATAAAAATTTTTGCATTTGTGTGCGTACAAATTGCTCATCTAATCACATTGCAATTTAAAGGGATTTTTGTGTTCTCTATACCATGGCAAACTTCTTCTTATTTCTACATTATCATTTTCACTGCCATGGCAAATTTACCTTTTAAGACCATGGGAAATTTATTCATAGCCCATGGCAAATTTTACTTTATAGCTCATGCAATTTTACTTTATAGCCATGCAATTTCAACTTTATTGCCATGAAAAATTTACTTTTATTGCCATGCAAATTTACTTTATATCCACAACAAATTTACTTTTATTGCTCATGGCAGTTTTAGTTTGAATGACCATGGTAATTTTACTTTGATGGAAATGGCAATTTTCCACTAAACAATACATGGTACACTTTTTTGTGTTCTATATGATGGCAAATTTACTTTTTCTTCTTCTTCTTCAATGTATATAGTAAAAATACCTTACAAATATTAATCCACCTTTTACAACCATGTGCAAATGGAGTTTTCCATGTCTTTTTCATTTTGGCCATTGCAAAAAAAAATCACTATGGCAGAATTTGCCTTTTTTAAGAACAAAAAAAGTAAATGTGTTGCCCATGGCAATTTTTTGTACATTGTATAAACATTTATTTAGATGGCATGGAAATTTTTTAAACCACGTGGCTTTTACAAACATTTTTCTTACACATGATTAAAAAATGTGAAGAAAAATCGAAAAATATTGGTGACATGAGCCGGCGGTAGGCCACCCTGCGTTAGGGATCCCTCTGGGCGGCACATAGCCGCGCCCCCCAGGGAATGTTTCGTTTTTTTATCTTGCTACCATCGAACGATCCCTGATATCTGGATTCCTACCTTTTGGCGAAGAGAAAAGTCCACATTACAACCCTCAATTAACCATAGAGTTTAAAATACCCCCCTCAACTCCAAAACCTGTTATTCCACACCCGTAACTTGTCATCTGGTTCAAAAATCAACCCGTGCTCACTTTTGACTGGTTTTGATTGTGTTGACCGGTTTTGACTGCATTGAGAGTTGACTGGGCAACACCACATCACCTCTTGACTGGTTTTGACGTCCCAAGCAGCTGATCGCTGACTGGTTTTGACGCTGCATGCGAACTGGTTCGCCGGGGACATGCGGAGCTGATCGCTGGCGTAGAGATCGGGTCGCTGCTGCTGGAGACGAGCAGAAGGATCCTCAGGCGGGTGGCAGTGTTCGGCGTGTTCAAGCGCCACGCCGACGGCCGTGGCCTACTCCGACTACAGCTTCGTCTACGGCGAGATGCACCAGACACGAACCAAGCTAATTCCTGACGCTGGATAGCACACGCATGTATACAAGTATTACTAGCAAGTAGGCAGGTGTATGCTTTGTGAGGCTAGCTTCAAGTACGCACGAGGCACGACACGACGAAACAAACACGTGAGAACACGACGAGGAGCGACACGCTCCGTTAATCTTTTTATTGCTTTTTTGGTATACATCCGTGTTGGCGCTCCCCTTCGAGTATGGAGCACACGTCCTGGAAGCCAAAAAAATCACCACGTGGCAATGCAAACAACACGGTCTGCTAGTCAAAACAGGTCCCGTGTGAAAAAAACAGCTTCTAGCGGGTCGGGGGGGGGGGGGGGGGGGGGGGGTCTTTTGAATGGTATAAAAAGTTGAGGGTGTTGAACGACTGGTTTTGGAGTCGAGAGGGGAATTTTAAACTGTGTGGCTAGTTGAAGGTTGTAAAGTGGACTTTTCTCTTTGGTGAATAGTGGAGATGGGGATTTTTCTAAAAAAAGAGTAGAGATAGGGATTTTTCTTTTTTTATTACGGGAAAGAGACAGAGACAGACTGTGATATTTGACACACGTGCGCCATATAAGCAAAACTGCCACACCTCTATTTCTTTCATTTTAAAGTACCATACGATCACTCGTCCTTTGACCTCGCCTCCTCCCAAATGACTCCGCAGGCTCGCCCGAGAAACCTGCTTCTCCCGCACATCTCGGACGCTCACCCCCGAGAAAACTGCCACTTCTTCACGTCTACCACATGATTTCTCCTCAGGACAAAGTTACCATGATATTCGTATGCAGGTTATCAGGCTTGTGTTGCATAACTTACCGTGCTATTTACATAGAACGTATCAGGTACTATGCTGCAACAACTACACCCCTTCAAAGTTACCACTGTGCTTTGTACACAGGTTATAAGGTCTTCGATGTATAAAATATCGTGGTACTTACACATAAGTTACTATGGGGGATTGTACATGAGTTACCGGGTCTACGGTTCGTATATTATCATGGTATTTGCACCTAAAAAGCTGGGTGTGTTTCGGTAGCTTTTTCCATAGGTCAAAAATTACCATGATGTTTTTGCGTAACTTATCACGCGTATAGCATGTGTGCCCCTCATGACACTAAACATTATGTGACTTTTCTGTGTCACACCATATGTTGTGTTCATCCAAGAGGCCCACACACGAGGCGAGTATATGTTTTTAACAACTTATTTTCCTTTGGTAAAAAAGTTACCATCATGTTTATATTGCAAGTTATCGGTTATGCGGTGCTTATATTATCATGTTATTTACACAAAAAATATTGGGGATGTTTTGAACAACTTTTTCTCAGGGCAAAAAGTTATCATGGTGATTCTAGATAACCTATCAAGCCCGCAGTGCTTAAAATATCATATTATTTACACAAAATTTATCAAGGATATATTTCAGCAACAAATTCCCCCCCCCCCCCCCCCCACGGGTCAAAAACTTATCATGGTGTTTAGTTATCGCAGTGCTTATGTTTTCATACTATTTACACATAAAAATGTCAGGGGAGGGAGGTATACTACCGTGCTATTTACACAGAAGATACCGGAGTATCTTTTCAAAAAAAATTCCCTATGGTCAAAGTTACCATGGTGCTTCTACCTCAGTTATCAGATGTGCGCTGCGTATATTACCATCTATTTACACATAAATTATTCGGGTATCTTATCACATTTGTCTTCCCCAATGGTTAAAGTTACCACGACGTTTGTATCTAAATTATCAGGTCTATGGCGTGAATGTTATCGTGCTATTCACAGAAATTACCGGGGGCGGGTTTTTCAACAAATTTATTCCCAATGATCAAAGTTACCACGATGCTTGAAACAAAAAGTTTTTCAGTGCTAACATATTAAAGGCAAAAACATGTCAAAAACAGTATTTTCCCTAGAATGTTCAACAATGAGTGTCATAGGTGAGGTGGTTAACTCCATTTGTTAATTACTTACAAACTAGAGATCAAATCCTAGTCCAAGCATTATTTTTGCTGAAAATCAAGAAGGCATGTGGGGCCATAATTGGTGGTGTTGGATGCGTGTGACAGTTTCACAATCTGCCACACGGTTGCTATATACATATTTCGATATATATAACATAAAAAAAGATATAGAGATACAAGTCACCGAAGCTTTGGAATTTGGATTCTGGCTCGGAGTCCCTGTTTGAGTTGGACTCTGGAAACAGGCTTTATTTAAAGTCCATATAGTCAAGTCAAGCAAGGGCGCAACGGAGATAGGTGGTCGTCTAAATCTACCCGAGCCGAGCAGCGTATTGACGGGAGGGAAAGCAAGGAAGACAGGAAGAAGAAGATCACGCACATGAGAGCACACAGCAGCGGCATGTCGATGCCGGCGTTCGGGCGTCTGCTGCACCGCCCCTTCTCCACCGCCGAGGTCCGTGTCCCAATCCGACGTTCCCTTCGGTTTTTCATGTCTTCGATCGCATCCGACCACGCCTCGTAGTGTCTTGTCTAATTAATCTGTCGACCCATCGCAGAGTCATGGTCCGCAGGTCGAGAGACTGCTGGGAAACTGCAAGCTGGTCTCGGGCTTAAACTTGGGATTCATCGTCGGCCTGAATGTCGAGCGGCCAAAGCCCACTACCAAAGACTATTAGGGCTTCTTTGATTCAAAGGAATTTTATAGAATTTCTGAAGGATTGAAATTCTTAGAATTTTTTTTCTATATTGGTCCTTTGATTTATAGGATTGGATCTCATAGGAATTTTTCCTATGAAATCTTTTGTACTACATTTCATAGAAAATTTAACATCCACTCCAATTTCTTTTTACAATTCCTTTATTTTTCCCATGGCATCAAACAATCATTGCTAATTTTATAGGATTCAAATAAGCATGCCACTCTAACCCTACACTTTTCCTATTCCTACATTTTCAAAATCCTACAAATTAAAGAAGCCCTTAGTGGTTTATTTTTTAGCGCGGAGGCGATTAGTGATATTAAGACAGAGAATCGATAAGAAGATGATGTATCGTCTTTTGGTCGTGCTACCCGTATGTGTTAATACACGGGCCTTTTTTTACACAATAGGTTTTTTGGTTTAGAAAGAAGAGTAAAATGAATCCTCGGTCATCGAATTTGTGTTGAAAGCTTTCTTTGGTCATTGTACCTAAGAATATGATCAATACGGTCATTACATACAACTTGAGGTGATTATATGGTCACTGTCTCACTATATAGCTTCGTATTTTGCCCTGTTGACTGGTCAAACATCATAGGATCCTCTCTCTATCTATGTGGGGCCCACCAGTCAGTTTTTTCTTAAGAAAAACATTTCTTCGCATGAGAATCAAATCAGGGATCTCAGCTGAAGCCAACGTACTCAAACCACTGTGCCCACACAAGTTTGTGTTAAATCTATGGGCGCTATGAATATTTAATTAACATGCACAAAACACACTTACACAGTTACACACATGCACGCAACACTCTTGCAGGGCCGTCGAAAACCGTATGCTGGCTGCGGTGAGATGAGCAAGTCGTTGGACTAGTTTTCGCAGTTCTTGACCAACTGTTCTCAGAAAAGGAGCGAGCGACCATAGTCACAGTAATGTGGGTGATCTGGCACTCTCGAAATCGCCTTACTCATGATCAGGAGAAAATCGACCCATCTGCTTCTGTGAGGCGCATCAAAGAAGATCTCGCGATCTTGGATATACCTCGGCAAGACCTAAAAATCCTCCCAGGTTATGGGTGGCGGCCCTGATGGAACGATCACCAAAATAAACACCGATGCAGCAATTCATTTTGATGGTGGCAATGGTGGAGCGGGCGGGGTGGCTCGCTCAGTAGGTCGTCTCTTGGGAGCTTGGAGCAAACCCCTAGTGGGTGTCACGGATCCTCTTATAGCTGAAGCCATGTTTGTCCGGGAAGGCGTGCGCTTTGCGAAGCTCAGAGGCTTTCAGGAGGTGATCATCGAAACGGACTACCTGGAGATTGTGAAACTCTGGAAAAATCGTCACAATTCCTTTTCGGTTGTAGCACCTTTGTTTTCTGAAATAGGAGAACTAGCTGCTGTTTTTTCTTCTTTTGATATTTATCATGTATAATCCGATCAGCAAACTATCCAGCTCATCTCTGTGCCAAGCGTGCTTGCACACTAAGTATGACTGGAAGTTGGCTGTAAGAGATCCCTAGCTTCTTGGTGAGCAGCCTATTGGCTGATGATCCAGCGAATGCTTTTGTTTGAATAAGAGCTCTCATTATTGCCTGCAAAAAAAATAGTTTTCGCAGTTCTTCGTCGGTGTTGCCATCCGTTGTGCACGTCATCGTGGTACCGTTTCCGCGTCGCCGGTGGCAAGGCAGACGGTGCGGGGCAAGGCCTAGATCTGTGAACCCTTGCCGTGCTCATCATGGTGTCCACGTTGTGGAGCTAAGGTGGTGTTTGGTTCTCTAGTCCTAGGACTTTTTCTAGTCCCAACTAAAAAGTCCCTAATCCCTAAGAAGTCCCTCCCTGTTTGTTTTCAGAGACTAAAAAGTCCCTAGTCCCTTCCTAGAGGTTATTAAATGACCATGTTGCCCCTAGTATATAGAAAAATAACAATCAAACAACACCATGGGGTGGCGGGCCAATGAATGCATGGAGGGGCATTGTTGGAAAAGTCCCAAAAAGACTCTCCTTGAGAGTCTTTTTCATTTAGTCCCAAATGCCTAGTTAGTCTTTAAAAAGTCCGTCTTGTTTAATAAAAAAGTCTCTAAGAGAGACTTTTTCTAGTCTCTACATAAAAATGTCCCTGGAAACAAACACCCGGCCTGTGCGGCTATACGTGCATGCCGGTGAATGGGAACATGGCAGTGTTCAAGCGAGGACACCGGGCTGAGCTGCTTGTGCCCCGGACGTTGGAGAGTCCATGTCCGGCTTGGACTGGAACAATCATCCGAGCTTGTTAGAGCTCCTTCATACAGTATGATCGTGTACCCCTGTAATATTTTGAATCAGATCAACAGAAAGAAAACAGAGATAACTGAGATACAGTCCTGTGGCCATCAACTCGGCGTGACTCGCGTGTCCTCGTATTGTCTCGGGTGCGTGTGCTTCGAGCGATCAGATCGATCAGCCGGCGGCGTGTTGTTACATATACGTGCCTGCGCTAGCTAGCCTAGGAAAATCGATCGAGCAGCTAGCTGGGCTTCTTCCTTTGTACGTGTATCTCTCGCCGTCTACGTCT
This sequence comes from Triticum urartu, assembly GCF_003073215.2. Classification (NCBI taxonomy): domain Eukaryota; kingdom Viridiplantae; phylum Streptophyta; class Magnoliopsida; order Poales; family Poaceae; genus Triticum; species Triticum urartu. The sequence continues at coordinate 563,390,283 of NC_053027.1, forward strand.
GAACTGAACCGATTTAGCTCAGAAATTACTCGAGCTAGCCTCATACGCGTGTATCGACGAAAAGCACTAGTTGTTATGGGTACGTACATATAGTGGACGAGTATAACATATCATACAAGTTGTGACATTTTCACAGTTTCCCAGATTAATCAACTGTATGCAAAAAAGAGCACCTAGAACTCAGCTAGTTCAGACATAACTATGTCTCATTCACATGATATCAGCAATGTTATTTCCAGCCCATTTGTTATTTCACGTGGGCCATTGGACTATTGCTCTTTGTCTTTGTCTAGTTATTAGGCGCTTGCAATTGTGCACGGGTTCTTCGTGGGTAATATGTGCATCTAGAATGTAAAAAACCAGCTCGACACCAGTTGCATACGTGTTGTGACGATTACAATTGTGCACGGGTGCATCATGTGCAACTCGTCACTTCCGGACCTTCAACCAAGCCCTGCTGTCCAAGCAGGCCTGGCGACTGCTCGCGAACCCTGACTAGTTATGCGCCTGAGTTATGTAAGGGAAGTATTATAGCAATGTGGAATTCATGAAAGCTCCAAGGAAGAGGGGGAGCTTGCATGTGTGGTGAACCATACTGCATGGCAAGGAAGCGCTTAACGTTAGGCTGATCAAGAAAGTAGGGATGGAAAGCAACGCAGAGATACTAGAAGTGATAGCTATAAAAGTCGCTCTTCTAAGGGGCCAAGTTATGTGGCATGATATAGCAAGCAACGCAGAGATACTAGAAGCGATAGCTATAAAAGAGGCAGTTCAACTGGCTCTCGATAGAGCAGTGTGGAATGTGTAAATTAATTCAGACGCGCAACAAGCGGTGAAGCTTCGGGACAGTGAAGACTATGGCACACAGAGATCAAAGGAATTTTACATGAAAAAGGAGATGAGTGGGAACATTACTGTTTCGAGTTGAGCTTTATTAGGAGGGGTGCTAAAAAAGTAGCACATCTTTGCTCGAAGCGGGCTAGTGTTACTAGGTATAGATGCTTATGGCTTAACTACAGCTGAAACCATTCAGCATGAATGTAATCATATTCAGTGACTAATAAAGCACAATGATTCCAAAAAAGGACAAGTGAAAAAAAAATCAGGTCGACGCTAGTTGCATACTTGTTGCAAATGGTTGTAACTGTGCATGGGTCAATCGCGTGCAACTCGTGCATGTGTCATGTGTGAGTAGTAGGAAAAATATGTGGTCGATTTCAGTTTCAGTCGCTCCATGCCCCTGCAGTTCCAATCGGATTACAAAACTTGCACTTGCATGCAATTGGCCCCGATAACTCCTGTTTCGATCCTAGTTGTAGTCGATTTTGCGCTCGTGCAGTTTTAGACGGGTTACAATGCTTGAAGTTGCAGATCTAGCGATAGACATGCAACTGGCCCGATAACCCCTTCTGGATCCTAGTAATTGTTGCTTTGTGCCCTTGTAGTTGCAGTCAGGTTACAACGCTTATAATTACATGTCTAGTGGTGGACATGCAACAGCCCCGGACAACTCCCCTCCCGACCCCAATTGCAAGCACTTTGTGCTTGCACTCAGGTTACAACTCTTGCAATTGCATGTCTAGTTGTGAACTCCCTCCCATCCCAAGTTACAGTCGCACTGTGGCCCGTGCAAGTTGCATTCATGTTACAACACTTACAGTAACATATTTAATGACATAAGTATTTTTTTAACACAGTACAACACACATGCCCCTACACACGCACATACACTCACCCCTATGAACGCATGCATATACTCTATCTCTATGAGCATCTCTGAGATACCGAGTCGGCACGACATCTTAAGATTGACGAAGTCACCACAGGCGTCTTTGTAATCGACAGAAACTTCTCCTCCCACTGAACGAACATCGCTGGGAAAACTAAAATAAATTCAGGAAAATGATCCCACCAATATCAAGTATAGGATGTGAATGTTGGTCGGTTGGTTACACCACAAAGACCTAATCATCTGAGTTATGCTTAATTCGCAATGATGTAAGTATTTAGTTACATATGTACGCCAATGGTCAATGGCTATGGGCGTGAATGAGACATAAATAAATCTTAGCTAGCTGAGTTGCAGCAAATCTGATGCAAAAAATATTTTGCATGTAATGTTTTATTTTTCTCTGTGTTCAATGTAACTCCTTTTGTAAACTAATACAAGATGTTTTAGATTTCCAATACGTGATCTACAACATCTTATATTACTAGTTTACAGAGAAATACTATATACGTTAGCAAAACCAGTGGCAACTGAGCACACCACAAATTCGGACTCAACTACCCACGTGTTTGGCTTAATAAAAGAAGACCCATTTTTCTACTTCCTCCGTTTCAGTTTACAAATCCTGCGCGTATACCCAGGTTGCCAATTTTATCACCATAATATAAACTATATAACATAAAAATTACACCGTTTGAAAATAGAACATCTGAAGTTTATATTGGTATATTTTTTGTAATATATGATTTGTAATAGGTTGATCAAATTGACGATCTAGAGGTAAGCGCACGCCCTCTAAACTGAGAGAGAGGGAGTACCAAAAAAGAACTGATGCTAGGCATTAGCCAACTAATTCTAGGATCAGCCGTCTTGGCACTAATTTCCTGTTAATTAGCACCTAAAATTACTTGTCCTGATCTTGCCCTTTATCATCTTATTTGTAGTGCAACACTATTTTTTTTTGTGAAAAGCGCAACACTATTAATTGGCTTGAAGTTGACGGTTTGTTTCTTGCTGGGAGTAAAATTCTACTCTCTCCTTTTTCTGTCTCAATAGAGTGCAGCATCTCTTACGTACAAAATGCATTGTAAATAGCACACGTTTTACAACTCAAGCAAGTCTCTTTTCTCACTGATTGCTTGCCACTAGCAAATGCTGCTACAAGTAGAACACTCGATTCTGACGATGTACATTGGACAATTAGGCACCCGCTAGTAGAAATTTTCTACATCTCAAATGAGTTGCAGCCTTCTATCTATCAGATATCCAGGAAGCTTTTCGCAAAAAAAAAAGATATCCAGGAAGCTAAATGGTACAGCTGATAATTTGGCTCATGAGGTTCTCAACCGCTCAGTGGAACCTATTTTTGGATGTAATCTTCAGCTCATAGGCACTCTCCCTGTCCTTTTATTTCTAGACTCTCTCAAGTTCCTCGGACTTTGTAATGCATGTGGTACTCTGCATTTGAGCTGAATGAATGTGGCGCACCTTTACAAGATCACTTTGTACCTGGGGTTCAAGGTGCTTCAGAAGAGACACAGGAACACAAACATCACATTCAGGATCCAAGCCTTCGCTAGTTTTGATGCTTTTACAGGATTTTCGTGAAGGCTTTCTCTGTGGAGTTCATAGTGTTGCCTATTCGGGACCTTGTAGGCGACTACTACATATTCTTCATTCAAGGCTTGTCTCGTCTGATGCTCTCTCAAGGCTTCTTTCTAGGGTTGTTGGTTTTCTATGCTCTCTAGCTGAAGATTTCTGTAGTTCTCTCTCCAGCAGCCTCTTGTTGCTCTGTTGTTCTTCAGGAACTTCAATTTTTAGGCTCATGTTTCTTCCAGCTTTGCTCATCTCCAGATGTGTAGGTCCAGACTATGCTCCCAGCTCATTCTTCTTTTAACAGGGCCTTCTCTATGCCTCTTTGTAATACTTTTCAAGATGAATACAATAGGTGCCTTTTCCGTTCAAAAAGAAAAGAAAAAGAAATGAAGGAGTACGAGTGACCTGTTACCGCAACCGCCATGAAATCTAAAAACATTTGTGGTCTCAACGATCCAAAGTATATACTTATGTAACACCATGTATCTGCATTGTAATTTCTTTCGTGCATATAGTCTAGAGAGTAAGCGAAAGTGTTGTTCTAATCCCGAGCTCATGTAATGTAAGCTCGGGTGAACAGTAAAATAAAAAAAAAGTAAAACATTCAAAAAAATCTGAATTTTGTTTCTGTGAAACATTGAAAAATGATTTCATAGCTTGCGAAATTTCATCATGAAATGGCATTTGTGTCAAATGTGGCAAAAAAACAAAATTGATCTCCAAAATGCGTTTGAAAATAACATTTTGGAGCATCAGTTTTATTATTTTTGCCATGATTTCCTGGAATGTCGTATGGTAATGAAAATTTTCAAGCTAACAAACATTTTGTCACTGTTTCACAAACAAAAAAAAATCAGATTTTTTTTATTTTACTGTTCACCCGAGCTGGGGATTATAACAGCCTTTTTAGTGGTGTGATTATAACAGCTGGTTCCAGAAAGTAAGTAGTGTTATGATCGTGGTGGACCGTCGATTGCGCGGGTCTACTGAGTTTTTGGGCTTTGGGCTAAGGCGACGATTGGAACTAATCCACCTCCAGGGCTTTGTCTCAAAAAAAAAACTCCAGGGCTATTTCTTGGGAGCAGGCCAACCCAATACTGTACTCCCTCTGGCTCATATTTTTTCCTCTGCGTTTCTATTGGTTTATCTGTTTTCTTCGTTTCTTCACTGTTTTTTATGTTTTTCTCTTTTTCAGTGTTTCATCATTGATTTTTTTTTTTTTTTTTAACACCTGTATTATTTTTCAAATACACATTGTGCATTTTAGTATACACACAGAACATTATTTTGATACACGTTGAACATTTTTCAAATAATGCACATTTAAAAAATATTTGTTTTGAATACATGTTAACCATTTCTTCAATGCACATTGAATATATTTTTTAATGCCATGAAACATTATTTAAGCTACATGAAATTTTTATACATTGTATCAACAATATTATAAAATGTCACAAACATTTTTTTTAAATGAGTGAATATATCGATATAATGTCACATACATTTTGCTGAATGGTAGTTAACATTTTTTTATATTACGTGAATATTTTATTAAATTGTATAAACATTTTTATAAAATGCGAACATCCATTTTTTGGAACATGTGAGCATTTTTTTTCAAATGTCCCGTGCATGTTTTGGAATGATATGAAACTTTCTTTTATGAATTATGAGACTACTTTTAACATTTTACTAAAAAAATGAATGCCGAGAACATTTAGAATGATATGAAAAAAATTGTCAACAAATTTTAAAGTTGCGCGAATATTTTTTTACACCGCATGAATATTTTCTAAACATGGTATTAATATTTTTTAAGATTTAAATAAAATATGCATTCATTTCTGAAATATAAAAAAAAGTGCGCTAGGAGCTAACCCTTCCTTCCTCGTTGAGCCAACCCTCTTAGGGGGGCGTCTGAGCCGAGGGCTTCTTTTGTTTCGCTATAAGCGAGACAACCCCCCCCCCCCTCCACCCCGTGTGCGTCCCCCCTCTAATGCGCGACACTACAAATTAGTTGGCCAGTGATGTTTCTTTTCTTTTGAAGAAGGCTTATATTGAAATTGCCCAACCCTTACATGATCATCTTTACAAAAGGATAACATTTGGGATTGAGCTACTGATCTCCCGCGAGATCGGTCTATCTCCTCGTGCAATGCATGCCCACGTGGGGTTAGGCGGAGGCAACTCTGGGTCGATCTGTGTTCAAAATATTGATTGTTACATCGCTTCATCGTCGAGGTCAAAAACTATTGTCATGCCCTTTGTTGGTCCGACTCAATAGCAGTGAACTTGTGTCGCCACCGTGTTCAATGAATTCTCTATTTATTGTTGTGCCGGTCTTAATTGGCTGGTCTCGGCAATCATGATGAAAATCTTTGTCAAGGACGTTTTCGGTTGGACTTGCAGTGTGAAGACAACAAGCAAACAATCATGCACTCTTTAATCAGAGTGAGGAGGCAAGTCACTAGGGTGGACGTCGTGAACCCAGTACATATGAACCCGCTTTTAAAAAATGTATTTTAAAAGTGTTTTAAAATTTCAAAAAATTTAAAAATTTCAAAACAAAATTTCCACGTGTACATCTTCGTAAAATGTGTGTGTGTGGCACAAAGTTTTCCCCAAAAAATAGATTTTTAGTTTGCCTCCGTGAAAAAGAAAATTTTAGTGCTCCTAAATATCGTTCCATGACACATTTTTTGTCTCTTTTGCACAAGTCAAAGAAAAAACCTTTTTGTGCGCACATAGAATGTGAAGATGTACGTGTGTAACTTTTTTCAGAATTTTTTAGCATTTAAAATGTGTTTTCCAAAATAGATTCATATGTACCTGGGTTCATCCATGTATTTTCCCAAGCCACTAGGCCAAATTCCCAAGGCGTGCTTCCAGCTTCTGATGGCAAACCGTGATTGTTGCATATCTCCAGTTCGCTCTAATTTGGTCTGCACAAGCAGTGTAGCAGAAGCAGCTCAGACATTTTCAGAATTTTCAGTTGAAATTTCTGTCTGTCAATGTGCTCTTCTCGTATCGACTTATCAAGGTACACACATATATACAACAAACTTGTCTAGCTTCCTCTCTCGTACCCTTTAATGTTCTGCCGAAAACTGCGTACAAAGTAAGTAGCACTAATTCCTTGAGCCTCAGCCCTCAAGCACAAAAGTAGTTAAAGTCTAATCATTTTTGTTGTGAAAAGGAAATCCTCAGTGATGGGTTAGATTATTAAATTTGCGCCTGCGTTTCTCTCTAGTCTTCGGCAGAGGAATTCATCATGAGTGTTACTAAATGGGTAATATTCTTGGCCATGGTTTTCCTTAAGCTTTCCCGCAAAAAAAAAGTTTTCCGTAAGCTACGAGTTATCACATTGAGCATTTCATGGCCGTGTGTGCTAATATTTCTACATAAACACTGAATCATGCGTGATATATAATTACTCTCCCGATCCAAAATATGTGTCGTGGTTTTTGTTCACATTTTAACTAAAAGCACGGCACTTATTTTGGAGCATATATTATTTGATCTCATTGGGACATTGATGGAAGAGACACTAGGTTGTGAAATGCTGGGGGTAAAGAAACATGCTGGCCTCTAGATGGTGTTGCAGTCACTCCACTCTGAAATGAATCAGCACATCCAATAATATGCATCACTAGTAATAGTAAATGTACTAAAATCTTTCGTTGCTAGCAGAGTCCTATATACCAGAGCGCTACTGGACCAGTTTATATATTTATTTATCAAAATGAGCTGAAATGCACTAAGTGTGTACTAGAAGGAATCATATTTTGAAACCGAATGCCAAAAAAAACCCTATATTTATTATGATAACCGACAGGAAGATTATTAAACTAAATAGTTCTCACAGTAATTACTACCATCATTATGTTATCTTTCTGATTGTAACTACCCGATCTACCATCTACACTACTAAGTAGAATTCATGCGAAGACAAGAAAATGGAAAAAAATAATATAAGAAGGCACAAGAAAAAACCCAGATCATATAAATATCCCACAAAACAATATTATTACAGGCCCAACTATAGTCTTAGAAAGGTAGTCCAGACGGTGCTACTCCATTAGCTTGGGACTGCTGTTTCACGAGCTTGGGGTAGGGGAGGGGAGGGGAGGGGGTCCGACACTTGCCGCCATGGCCCTAGGCCTTCTTCTCGCCCTGGTTGGCGGCACTTTGCTCCGCCTCAAGTATGCGCGCGCTCGGCGATCCACCTCGGCGATGGTCTCCGACTGCCAAGCATGTTGCACGTAGGGCGAGAAGATAGGGCCAACAACAACAGTGCTCCAGTTCCCGTGACCATGACCCCGATAAGCGTTCTCACTAACCAGATCCTGTAATCCCTGAAAGATGCAAACTCTAGCCCGAGTCACCAACACAATAGTTATCCATTTGAAGAAGCAATGGGAAGCAGCAGGGTTCAAAAGATACGTACGCCGCTTCCCTCTTCATCGTGGGCACCTCGTTGGAGAGCCTGTAGTGCATTTGGGTAACATGTGCCGTTCGCCTGTGGAACGACTCCTCCATTTCGATACAAATGGCCTTGATCTTGGCGCACTCAGCGGCGCACTCGACGCAGCCGGGGGCAGTGGCCTTCGTGGAGGTGGAGAGACCGGCCCTGTGCGCGCGAAACGAAGACGAGCGAGGCCAAATTAGCGCGCGCTCCGGTTAAGGGCAAGTCCACGTTCAGTACAAGCGCCATGCCGGGGCAGAGCACCGATGGGAAAGAAGAGCAACAAGAAACCGAACCTGATTCCGAACATGGCAGTTGCGGCGCCGCTGCGTCCATGCCCGCCGGCGGCCGGAGCTCCGACGCTGAAAACAAAGTGAACGAAAGAGATAAAAAGTTAGATTCACGGACGCGGTCGCGCTCCCGCCGGCCCGCGTAGGATGTGGCCGAGATAGACGACTGGCGCGTACCTCATGCCGCCGGTGAGGCCAGCCGCGCCGGGAGCGCCGACGCCGAGCCCTGCGGATCTTCGCGCCGTACAAAGACACGGCCGGCGCGCCGATCCTGTGGCCATCGAAAGAAACAGAGAGAAAGGTGAGTCTTGGTGTCGCGAGGATCGGAAGAAGCTAGCGAGGGGAGGCGGTGCGCTTGGAGGCAGGAGGCAGGAGGCGGAAGGAGGAAGAGGGTGGGCTCTCTTTTTATAGGTGCGCGTCCGGTGCATGCTCCGCTGGGTTTTCATAATCGAATTGAAATGATTTCAGATCCGGCCCAACTGCCCTCTCTCTCTCCCAGTCGTTGCGTCGCAGCAGAGGCTGAGCAGGTGGTTTGACGGCTTTACTCGACGCGACGACCAAGGTCCAACCACCTAACCGCCCTTCCTTTTTCCCTTTTCTTCTTTTCCATTTCGAAACTAAACTGACCGACGGTGGCAGGATACTGATCCCAAATTTCTAGCACACCCTCTGTAAAAATAATAATATAAAAAAGTGTTTAGATCACTACTTTTTACATAAAATAAATATAAGAGTGCTTAGATCACTGGTTTTTACAAAGGAAATACAGATTAGAATGAAGCTTATCAACACTTGCGTCCAATACATCGCAAAGAGCGCAGATTTGTCTTTTCAAACAAGCAACAAAGGGTGCAAAATTGCAATCCCGCCTTTGACATTGATTATGTGCCTGATTTATTGTAGGCGTAGATCACCTCTACGCGTCGCAGTTCGGAGGACGAGATGGTGACGCGGCGGCCGTCGGCAAACCCGAGCCAGAACCATTGTGGAGACAGGGACACTTTGCTCGTCGGCAAACCTGACCCAGGGCCATTGGGCAAACGGGGAGGACATGGTTGGCCGTGCCGTCATCGACATAGGTGGTGGTGGCAGGTTTTTCAATGTGAGTTAGCCAATTAAGAGGCTTTACATAGAATTTGTCTATTTGAAATACTCCCAACAAATATATGTGTTTGTTTAACAAAATATGGGTCCGGACAAACCAAATGCGTAGTACTACATGAATTCCAGCACCATCACCACCAAAGAAACCACCATCATCATAAAAGGCCACCACCATCACCAAACGGGGCGAATGAGGACAGAAAGGGGATCTCCGATGGCGGGAAGATCAAGTAGCCTCGGAGGGGAGAAATTTTCTTGAGAAGTGAGACCAACCACTTAAAAATTAGGGAGAAGAGCTACTTTTCGGCTTAAAATCATGGCATCTCCAACGCTGCCCCCTAAATCGGACCCGGTATCCTTCCGCGAACTGATAAGGACTAGTCTAAGGACAATGATGCCGGAGCTGGCCTTCCGACCGCGTCCCCTAAAACTTCTGCCTCTTTTTGAAGTCCGCGGACTCAAAATACCATCATATAAAATCGTAGATGGTTGAAAATATTCAAATGTGATAGTAGTTCTAATTTAAGTATTACAGTCAACTCCAGTTTTCAAATTAAAGTAGTTTAAACTTGAAATCAACTAACACATATGTTCTAGTTGTTCCCTTTAATCGTCCACATATGCTCAATCAAATCTTCCATGAGTTGCTCGATGCCGAAATTATTGATGAATTTTGAACAAATTCATCAAATGTGGCCGGATTCTGATGTGAAATTTTGACAAGATCACTCATGTTCTCAAATTCTAGACCTACGACAACATCCTCACCGTCATCCACGACGATCATGTTGTACATGATCACACAATATGTCATCACCTTCCATAAGGTCTCTAGGTCGCATTGTTTTGCAGGTCCATGAACAACTGCAAAACGGGTCTGGAGCACTCCAAATGATCTCTCCACGTCCTTTCTAACTCCTTGGCTCTGAGAAAAGTGAGACCTTTTCTAACCAGCTAGCTTAGAGATGGTATTGACAAAGGTAGCTCACGAAGAATAGATACCAACAAATAGATAGTAGCACATGTTGTAGTGATGCCCATTGATTGTATAGTTGAAAAGAGGAGCTTGCCATTTAGTCATCCTAACAAATAATGGAAACCACTATAGCACATATATGTCAATGTGAGACCCGGGCATGCCACAGAAAGCGTGTGAATTCCAGAGGTCATGTAATGCAACTGCTTCAAGAATTATGGTCGGCTTCTTAACATGGCCTAGATATTGCGCTTATAGAGCTTTCGAACAGTTGTTCCATCTCCAGTGCATACAATCAAGACATCTGAGCAAACCTGACTGCCCTCTTGCTTCGAACATTTCCAAGAGGCACTCAGTGTCTGCGACAGTTGGATATCTCAAGTTCCGAGGTCCAACTTTTAAAGCATTTCAACCTCGAACTTTTTTAATGATGTTTTTATTATTTTTATGTATCAATTCAATTTCAAAAAAAATTCCATGATTAACACAAATGATTGGAAGCCCCATGGTCAATTTTGAGAGCTTTTTGAGTTTGTCAGCTATTTTCGAGGCTTTGACTAATTTTTCGGCCACTTAAAAGGACAAAACGCTCTTTGGTAGGAAACAACATGCAAATGAGCTCCAAAAGGGGGGAAACTTGTCATGGTGTCTTCATTGGGCCCTTGTAGGGTGTGCTGAAAATTTGAGAACGTTACATCAAAAACTTGATGCACCTCGCGTACAAACCGGACACTCTTCCACGAAGTGTAAGGGTTTCGAACAGGAAACCACCGTCTTCAACACACCACTCCATTTTTAAAATCATTTAAACTTACAAGGGTAGAATGCTCAATTTTTTTATGATTAATACACAAAATCCAAAATCGCATGCTCAAAATTGGCCACCTTTCAAGTTCATCTGCTATTTTCGAGGCATTAAGTGATTTTTCAGTCACTTAAAAGGGTAGAATGCTCTTCGATAGGAAATAGCGTGCAAACAAGCTCAGAAAGCGATGCAACTTGATATGGTGCTCCATATAGCCCTCCACGTCGGACGACTCAACATAGTGCTCGTATATGTACTCCATGACCAAATTCATTGCTTCGGTAAAGGGACAAATAAATTAGCACATGCAATTCACCAAACACATGTCAGGTGTGGTGACCCCCCCCCCCCCCCCCCCCCCCCCCCCCCCGCGCCTAGGGGCGGATGGTACCTGCACGGCGGACGTACGAGGTGTGGGTCGATAGTGGAGGATAAACGGCATGGCGGCCGGGTGTAGAGGTGTAGGCCGCGGAGGTCTGAGAAGGGGTTGGCAGACGGCCAGGATGGTAAAACGGTAGCGTCGGCAAGGGAAAAAGCACATGCAAAGAAAGAGGGAATGATGAAGATGCGGGTCCAAACGGGTTTTTGGGTGAGTCTGTGGTGTCGGAATCCTACATGGCTGGTGACTAGACTCCAGCAAAGCCCGCCGTCTTACTTCCGGTTTGCGGGCAAACGGACGCATGAACTGATTCATGGACAGATGCGGAATTGTGTTGGATGCAAACTACGTCTGAACAGCTCACTTTGAACGCTTACCGAAGGCTTAAGGGTGGGCTTTGAAGATGCCAAAGGCAGCGCGCATGATCTTTCGTTGGCTGTTCCAGTTCGTTCGTTTTGCTACGGGGGTGTGTGGATTAACACAGACGTACGTAGCTAGGTACACATGATTCAGATCCAATACGTGGTCGGATCATCCCGCCGGTCGATCGATCTATTGATGGATTTGTTGGCCGGTGCGTCATACCAAGTCGTAATCTCTCTCTTTGCTCTCCGTGGCTGTGGGATGCGGCTAGCATGGCGACGGTGCGTGGACGCCGCTTCTCCGTGGAAGGAACGGAAGATTTACGCACGAATCAACGGTCTCCGAATGTCACGCCGCTCCGTCCGGCAGCTTTTGCAAAAGAAGAATCACAAAAGTGACAATGCTTTCGTGCCTCCTGACCCTGTCTCTGAACTCAACTCAGCTTCTGAGGCCAGCTTGTGGTTGGTGGGGATATGGCTATAATCAAAAGACAAAAGGACACGAGGAAAAGGGCCGCTGTAGCCTAAACCGCCTGAACAAAAGCAGTGCATTGGCTGCTTCCGTGCGCCTGCCTCTCATCTCCTCGCATGCCGTGTCCCACTCGCCCATGCTCTACAAGTTTATGTACCACTGGCTGACCAATCGACCAGGCCGAGACGGAGCTCCCCCTCCTCCTGCCATGCCACCGTGCTTGGAAGGTGGTGTCTGGCTTTGCTGCGTAGCAGAAACAGCAGTGGGGTTTGGCTTTAGCGTGACCGTCAACGACCAAACCCAACCTAGCTATATCTCTATCGTTTCGTTTTCACCAACTAGGACCGGTACACGAGCGTACCACGGGCGAACGGACTTCCCGACGCTCTCGCACGGCAACGAGAGCCGCCATGCATGCCAACGAGGGCCGGTACACTCCATGCGCGAGACGAGATCGGCGAGAACCGTGGCACAGCGTGCAAATTTATCTTTTCATCATCAAACAAAAAAGCGTGCAAATATGTAATGGTGCCTTTAACATCAGGCGCCCTGGATTTTTTTATAGGTGTCGATCACCTCTAGGCAAAGTTCCGAGGGCGAGACGGGGACACCGCGACCACCGGCAAACCCGACCAGGAACAATTGGGCGGGCGGGGATAACACGGCTGGCCGTGACGTCGCCGACATAGATGTGGTAGCAGGTTTTCCAATGCATGTGGGCGGACTTTTAGTTGTGACCGACACTCGAGTTCGACGGAGCCCGAACTCGAGATGGGGACGCTGGAGCCGGCGAGGACTTGGGATGACCTAGCTGAAGGTGGGTAGAACACGACTTGCCACGACGTCGCATCTGGAGGGGAGGAAACACATTCGCTACTGGTTCGGGGGTTGGAGAAAGAAGATCATCAAGAGCACAAAAAAATGGTTTGTGCGGTCAGATGAAGATTGAACAGTTAAGAACAAAGTGCCGGAGCACAAATCTTTTGGTCGCTCGGGATGTACTTGCCCCCATTTTCTTCTTGTATCTAGCTTTTGTTCATGTTTTTCGTGGTTATGAAATGCGCTTTTATTTACATAGTTTGTCTATTTGAGGTTATTCCTTTTTTCTGTGCTTCTAAAATGCTCTTGTCACTTGATGATTTAACTAATTTCGCTTTGTACGTAAATGTTGGTACTCCTAACAGATGTTTGTGTGTTTAACCCAAGATGGATCCACACAAAGTCCAAAGCAAATTCATGAATATTGCAAAACAGTACAACTCTTCAAAGGACCAGCGTTAAAAAAAAGGCAAAATTGTAACTCGTTTCACAAACTTTACAAAAAGAGAGTTTAGACCATGGTTGTAGATTGCAATGTGATCCATCTTGTCGATTACTTCAGCCACAACCCAATATCGCCATCACGTGAGACTATATCACAAGGGGTGAAGACGCGGTCATTGCTCCGCCGCCAACGGATGCCAGAGAAGGAAGAAACATATGATGTGCCCAAGCAAGCACGTGCCCCTTTTTGGCTTTATCACTCGGAAGAATAACTTGAGGCAGCGATTGATCCCTCCACCAAGCCGCCCTTCGGCCAACAAGGTCCATGGCAGAAGGAATAAGACCGGCGACCAACGACCGATGCCCAAGAGCACGAGCGAGCACCGCAGCGTCACTCCTAGGCGTCACAGAGAGTACGCCCAAGACGGAGCAAACGTTATTGCTCTAGATTCCACGCCGAAGATCCATCTTCGATGCATGGTTAAATTATGGATGCACCCACATGCTCCACCGATTCACTACAGGTAGCCTCCATCTGCTATGGATGGCAAGCTTGGGAGGTTGATGCCGCCCACCAGATGCTCGTCTTGTGCGCCGTGAGATACTATTAGTCGGCATAACGTCAACCTCTCCTAAAGAAACTCTGATCCTATGGTGGTAGGCCTTTGTCATGAGGACACGTCGTTTGGGTGTTGACTAACGACTACAACCATTGACCGTGACAGCAGTCCATTTATCATACTGTCATTGTGTATGGTGGTAGCAAAATGATTCGTGCTACACTTTTAGAAAGAGATTAAATCATGCTAAACTTTGATCAAAGGATTAAAACAGTGATTCTGCTCGTGGTGGACAGTGCACACTTGTTCCCCTGACTCCATTTTGCGGTTTATTTCCCAATGGCTCGAACCTTCCCAAAACCTTTTTTCCTTCCCTTTTTTTGCATTTCATTTCTTCTTTTATTTTTTCTTTTTGGTTTTTTCTATTTTCTCCTTTTAAATTTGTGAACATTTTTTGAAATAGTAAAAATCTTTTTTTACAAATTCGTGAACATTTATTGAAATTCATGAACAATATTTTGAAATAGTGATCATTTTTTAATTCAGTTATATTCTCTTCAACCGTGAGTACAAATCATACACATGTTGTAGCATATTGCTGGACCAAACTTGCAAATCCCAATTGCCATGCTCTAGAAGTTTCCATGGATACATTTACATAATATACACTAGAAACTACTATTATGATATTTTCTTTAGTGTGTATTACTTAGAAATCTCTACAAAAATATTGAATAAGATTAAGTCGTTCTGGAGGTAGCACCGCCTGTTGGTTGCGCCATGTCCCAGTCAGTATTTCTAACCTTTTATTAGCCGACTGTAACACTATTATCGAGGAATAAAATCCTTTCTTTGCCTGCAAAAAAAGAAAATATATAAACACACACATAAAGACACAAATATAGGTGTATACACACCACTTATGCAGTATTAAAAACGTATTCAAAATATTTATGTAACAAGAAAGAATTATGGCATGCAATTGAAATTTCACATAATAAAAATTCTCAATTATATATATGGCAAATGTATAACAAAAATACTCTAATTATCATTTAGAATCATTGTTATGGGGTTACCTATGATGACTAAGTAATATAAATTTACACTAATTAAAATTTGGAATATGGTACAGTTAGTTTAAAACGAGTATAAAAGTTTATTATAAAAAATATTTGTTTTTACATCATCCCAGGTAGAAAAATGGATTGGGGTGGGTGGTTTGAGGGTCGGCATTGGAGATGCCTTAATAATACTTGTCAGTACGTTCACGCTGGATAGCGCCACTTAGGCTACGGGGCGGACGAGAGGAGGAAATGGATGGTTAGCTGAAGCCGCCAAGGGTACTCGCGTCGATGCCGGTGTCGTTGGTGCTAAGCCCCGCGTTGGCCGCGCCCTTGATGCCGAGATAGGCCGTGGCGGCCCCTGCGCCAGCCGCGTCGGGAACATTATTGTTGATGCCGGCCGCGGCGAGCCCAGCGACAGGCGTGGTGGTGCCGGTCGGGGCGGTAGCAGAGGGGCCGTTTCCTGTGGGAGGAGTCAGGGTACACGAGACATCGAAGGGGATATGTAGCGGAGGCCGGCCGTAGCGGAGGAGACGGTGACTTACTGGGCGACGGTGACGGGGCGGATGCTGAGGCATGCGGCCTTCGCCGCCGCCTCCAGGGCTGCCCGGGAGACCTTGAGGGCCATCGCGGCCATCTAGGTGCTGGGAGGAGGAAGCGAGGGCAGGCACCGACGCGACGATGAGGCGGGAGGGCAGGGCTCTGCGTGACGGCAGCGAGGCAGGGGAAGAGAGGGGAGGGAGGGCACGAGAAGACGCGGGCGCGAAATGGGGAAGATGGGAGGTGGTTTTATAGTAGGACTCTCTTTGCGTCCGGCCGCGCATGGGTTTGAAAATATTTAAAGTCCTCCATTTGCTTCTCTCGCATCTGTTCACCTCGTCTGTCTCTGGAAGGCGCTGGAATCTTCTGGTGCCTGACCCACCGGCCAGGCTCCCCTCCCTCCCGTTTCTTCTTGTATCTAGCTTTCGGTCGCTCCAGATGTACTTGCCCCCATTTTCTTCTTGTATCTAACTTTTGTTCATGTTTTTCGTGGTTATGAAATGCGCTTTTATTTACATAATTTGTCTATTTGAGGTTACTCCTTTTTTCTGTGCTTCTCAAATGCTCTTTGTCACTTGATGATTTAACTAATTTCGCTTTGTATGTAAATGTCGGTACTCCTAATAGATGTTTGTGTGTTTAACCCAAGATGGATCCAGACAAAGCCCAAAGCAAATTCATGAATATTGCAAAACAGTACAACTCTTCAAAGGACCAGCATTAAAAAAGGCAAAATTGTAACTCATTTCACAAACTTTACAAAAAGAGACTTTAATTTAGACCATGGTTGTAGATTGCAATGTGATCCATCTTGTCGATTACTTCAGCCACAACCCAATATCGCCATCACGTGAGAATATATCACAAGGGATTAAGACCTGGTCGTTGCTCTGCCGCCAACGGATGCCGGAGAAGGAAGAAACATATGATGTGCCCAAGCAAGCATGTGCCCCTTTTTGGCTTTATCACTAGAAAGAATAACTTGAGGCAGCAATTGATCCCTCCACCAAGCTTCCCTTCGGGCAACAAGGTCCACGACAAACGGAATAAGACCGGCGACCAACGACCGATGCCCAAGAGCACGAGCGAGCACCGTAGTGTCACTCCTAGGCGTCACAGAGAGTACGCCCAAGACGGAGCAAACGTTATTGCTCCAGATTCCACGACGAATATCCATCTTGGATGCATGGCCAAATTGTGGATGCACCCACATGCTCCACCGATTCCCTACAGGTAGCCTCCTTCTGTTATGGATGGCAAGCTTAGGAGGTTGATGCCGCCCACCGGATGCTCGTCTTTTGTGCCGTGAGATGCTATGAGTCGGCATAACGTCAACCTCTCGTAAAGAAACTCTGATCCTATATCCACTATCTACAAAGGGTGCACCGAGCTGATGGAGAAGATATGGGATTGGGTCAGGCCTGCGGGCCTAAAGATGACTTTTGATGGGGAAGGCTATGAGAGGAGATGATTCCTCCCAACATGTACGTTGTAACTTCCAGCCGAGGCTAGCAATCAAAGAGCAATGCTAGACCTACTTAATTTTTGTTATGTCACTTATGTGTTTTACGTAAGCAGCAACGTGGATCAATATTATTGGATCAGGAAGAGCGACATGGCCCACCCTCATGAAATTCGGGGGGGGGGGGGGGGGGGGGAGGGCGACAAGAGTAGATTGGAAATTTACATAGGGAGTTCGTAGCGGATTCATAGGTTCAGTATTATTGACAATCAAATGGCAAAATTCTGGAGTAATGCTAGACTCACGGGTGGATTGTACGAGTTCTATGGACTGTAGTTAGTTGCATTTTCTGATTGGAGATTAAGACGATAGGAAGGGGCCACCCCGTGAAATTCAAGGGTATGGTTAATTAGTGTGAGCGGATCCTAGTCAGCACATAAACCGAATATCTTCTTCGTAGGTGTAGCATCTCACGAGCTGATGCCTTCCCCTCAACATGCTAAGTGCATCTCCAGCCGTTGGCCCTCTTAGGAGGCATAAAAATCGTCGCCCGAGGCGAGCCGGTGGTCGAATCGGCTCTGGCGCGGTTGGGCATCCAGCCGTCGCCCCCAAGCGCCGATATTGGTTCAGTTTTCGGCCCACTTTCGGTGAAAAAGGGTCCGATATCACCGAGAATCGGCTCATATTCAGCGTGGTTCGGCGTTGAATTCTAACACAAATAATTTTTTTTATCACATAGTTCATCACAGAAAATGAAATGGTTCAACAAAATAGTGCAACAACAAATAGTTTAATACAAATTATATAGTTCAACAAATAAAAACTCATATTTCATCACACGTCGAGCTAGGCGTCGCCCTTGATCCTCCATAGGTGGTCCACCAGATCCTGCTGCAGTTGATGATGCACATGTGAGTCTCGGATCTCCTGACGCATAGTTAGGTAGGCAGTCCAGGTTGCCGGTAGCTGGTGATTAACTTCGGCTAGAGGACTCTGCCTGTAGTATGGTCCAGTGTCAAACACTGGCTCTTCCTACTCGCTCGATGATCATGTTCTGCAAGATGACACAGTAAGTCATGATCTTCTATATTTGATCTTTCGACCCAGTCTGAACAGGATACCGGACAACAGCAAATCGAGATTGGAGCACACAAAATGCCCGCTCGACATCCTTCCTGCAAGCCTTCTGCACCTTGGCAAAGTGGGACTTCTTGCCTCCTGGCACAACGTTTGAGATAGTCTTCATAAATGTAGACCATCTCGGATAGATGCCATCAGCTAGGTAGTACCCCTTGTTGTAGTGCCGCCCATTGACCTCGAAGTTCACCGGAGGAGAATGACCTTCAACAAGCTTGGCAAAGACAGGGGAGCACTGCAGCACGTTGATATCATTGTGAGTTCCTGGCATACCAAAGAAGGAGTGCCAAATCCAGAGGTCTTGTGTGGCCACCGCCTCAAGTACCACACTTCAACCGCCTTTGGCGTCTTTTTTGTACATCCCCTACCAAACAAATCTGCAGTTCTTCCATTTTCAATGCATGTAGTCGATGCTTCCAAGCATCCCAGGAAATCCTCTTGCTGCATTCTGTGCTAGGATCCGAGCAGTGTCTTCCACATTGAGTGTTCGCAAGTATTGCGGTCCAAACACTGACACCACTGTTCGACAGAACTTGTAGAAACACTCAATGGTGATGCATTCGGCCATGCGCCCATAGTCGTCGAGTGAATCACCGGGAGCTCTGTATGCAAGCATCCTCATCGCTGTCGTGCACTTCTGGATTGAGGTGAATCCAAGTTTGCCGGTGCAATCCTTCTTGCACTTGAAGTAGCTGTCGAACTTCCGGATGGAATTCACAATCCCGAGGAAAAGTTTTCGGCTCATTCGATAACGACGCCGAAATGTTTTGCCACCGTGAAGTGGAGCGTCGACGAAGTAGTCGGAGTAGAGCATGCAGTAGCCTTCGAGACGATGCCGGTTCTTTGCTTTCATCCGCCCTGGCGCCGAGCCACTTCGCCGTGGCTTTTCATTGCTTGCCAGGAGGGCGGCGAGGACCATGAGATGTTTCTCTTCCTGGACGTCGGCCACGGCTTCGTCCTCCAACAGCCCGGTGAGCGCTTTCTCATTGTCCGAGTCCTTTGCCGAGGCAGGCAAATCGCTGAGCACCTTGCGGGCGTGGTCGGCGCACACCCACCGCTACACTGCCCCTCAGCGTCCGGAACGCCGGAAAAATCGCCCAGCCGGTGGTGGAGAGGCTGCCTCGGCGAAACCTCTGCTCTTTTTTTCGGCGGGGAATGAGCTATCTAGCGGTGGTGGGCGGTGGGCGACACCAGGATCAGCCGATCGACGGCCGAGCGTGCGGGGGGTGGGAGGCGAATCTAGAAAATAGGCTTGACTTTGCGCGTGACGGTGTGGGCCAGACATGCTTTTCGCTTGCGTCGGAGCCCCCGAGCGCCCCCCAGTGTGTCGGGTTCGGCCTGCGATCGCCGTGCCCAAAAACGGACCGAGCCAGCGGATTTCGACGTCCTGAGAACACGACTGAGATGTTTTTTCGGCACCGGCGCAGAAAAAATCACCTAAAAAGGCCTATTAGAAGCGTGGCTGGAGATGCTCTAAGATAAAGCATCTCTAACCAATTCCCTTCCTTTAACTCCTTAAAAGCCTTCTCATGACTGTAGATGCTCTTATAGCCACGAACTAGTGTGCATGCATTAGCACATGCCGTGTGATTAGATAATGCATGTATTAGCTTGCACCAACAGTTGGCCGCTGCCTGTGCGTACAGCAAAACTAGCAATCAAACCAAAAGATCAGGCTGGTTATAACGGGGAGTATCATATACTAATATTATGCATGTATAATACTATCTTTATAATGCATAGTATCATAAGTTAGTATCTTAATGTTGGTTTATTAATTGCCATGCATGACATAAATTATTACAACATTTAATATGATACGATATCATAATATGAGACTAGTCACGATGGGAGTAACTTAAATACTCCCTCCGTCACGGTTTAGAAGGCGCGCTTGGAAATTCTCTGGGACATAGGTGGTTATCTATTGGTTGTGAGATGGGCTAAAAAATAGCATTCACACTACACATGCATATAGAAATAGTATATCGGAGTACTAATTAGCTACTAGAAATAAATGTAATGTGTCCTAAACCTTGTCTATTATGGAAACGCACGCAAATTTAACTGTGCCTTCTAAACTATGACGGAGGGAGTAGTAACATCACACATTTCAATACAAGATTGCTTATGTGGCAGCTAATTAATGAGGAGAGAGGGGTTTGTGGTAACTTAGCTAGTTACTATAACATCACATATTTCAAGGCATAATGAGTCTATAGCCTAATAAATAAACTCTTTCATGATATCACTCATATGTTATTACCCACTATGGAGATAATAACATAGACTAGTAACATCGACAAGTTACCACTCTATGTTACTCTCCACTGTGAGCAGTCTGATACCACATCATCTCTTTCATCATTTAATTACGTGCCAAATTTAATTATGTGTCACATCATTTAAAAGGTCTAGTCGGTATGCATAATACCGCTTATGATACTCTCATTACGACTAGCCTGCTATGATGGTAAGCCTTTGTCATGAGGACACGTCGTTTGGGTGTTGACTAACAGGTACAACCATTGACTGTGACAGTAGTCCATTTATCATACTGTCATTGCGTATGATGGTGGTAGCAAAATGATTAGATCGTGCTAGACTTTTGAAAAGAGATTAAATCATGCTAAGCTTTGATCAAAGGCTTAAAACAGTGATTCTGCTCGTGGTGGGCAGTGCAGACCTGTTCCCTTGACTGAAAGCCCAAAGCAAATTCATGAATATTGCAAACCAATACAACTCTCCAAAGGACCAGCATTAAAAAAAGCAAAATTGTAACTCATTTCACAAACTTTACAAAAAAAGAGAGTTTAGACCATGGTTGTAGATTGCAATGTGATCCATCTTGTCGATTGCTACAGCCACAACCCAATTCACAATCACTTGAGACTATATCACACAGGATGAAGACGTGGTCGTTGCTCCAACGCCGGCAGATACCGGAGAAGGAAGAAACATATGATGTGCCAAGCAAGCACGTGTCCCTTTTTGGCTTTATCACTGGGAAGAATAACTTGAGGCAGCGATTGATCCCTCCACCAAGCTGCCCTTCGGCACAAGGTCCACGACAAAAGGAATAAGACCGGCGACCAACGACCGATGCCCAAGAGCACAAGCGAGCACCGTAGTGTCACTCCTAGGCGTCACAGAGAGTACGCCCAAAACGGAGCAAACATTATTGCTCCAGATTCCACGACGAATATCCATCTTGGATGCATGGTCAAATTGTGGATGCACCCACATGCTCCACCGATTCACTACAGGTAGCCTCCCTCTGCTATGGATGGCAAGCTTGGGAGGTTGATGCCGCCCACCGGATGCTCGTCTTTTGTGTCAGGAGATGCTATGCGGCATAACGACAACCTCTCCTAAAGAAACTCTGACCCTATAGCCACTATCTACAAAGGGTCCACCGAGCTGATTGAGAAGATCTGGGATTGGGTCGGGCCTGCGGGCCCAAAGCTGACTTTTGATGGGGAAGGCTATGAGAGGAGACGATCCCCCCAACATGTACGTTGTAACTTCCAGCCAAGGCTAGCAATCAAAGGGTAATGCTAGACCTACGTAATTTTTGTTACGTGTTTTACATAAGCAGCAATGTGGATCAATATTATTAACAAATCTCGGTGTACTTGTTAGAATAAATTCAAGGCATACCGTTGATCATCCAAGGACCAAGTAATCACACGAGCACGACACCGTGATTGTGTTTAGATAGGATATGGAGTCGTGTCCTAGTAGGACACTTGTATCATAGGCCTTTCATATATAGCGGGGCTAGTCATACGATGTAACCTATGCCAACATAATAGCACCGGAACGCAGGGGAAGCCGGCGACATATGCCGGTGTCCAGAGCGACCGGGTGCGGTATTGTAGCTGTGTCATGGGGAGAAGCGTCCAGAGTCAGGCCCCGGGGATGTAGCCATATCGGTGAACCTCGTTAACAAATCTCGGTGTCGTGCTCGTGTGATTACTTGGTTCTCGGATGATCAACGATATGCCTCGAACTTATTCTAGCTAGCGGTATCATGAGCTACGTTGTTCGAAGCCCGTGTTTGTGTTGATTAGAGAAGGAAGATTCGATCTCGTGATCATCGTCGGGCGCGGAGCTGTCAAGGATAAGCAGCCGACGAAAGCGATCGAGAGACGTCGTCAGATCCAAAAAATCAATCGGGAGAAGGTTCGTGTAACAGGATCAGGCGAGACGTGCGACGATCGATCGGGCAAGCGTACAGTGCAACACGTGCAAGCGGCAGCTCGGGAGGCGGATATTCGCAAGCGGCGCGAACGCGTACATAAGCGCTAGGGCAGGCGGCCCTGGCTGTGTTGTACCGCGCGAGGTGCGCGGCTTGAGCTGGCTCACGCAGCAGGTGCCCGCGAGCTCGGCCGGGCGTGGCGCTTGTCCAGGCGCTAGGGCCTCAAGTCGAGCTGCAGCGAGCCGAAGCTGGTGGCTCAAGCAGGCTGTACGAGGCCTCAGGGGCAGGATGTGTACGTGTGCTTGGCCTGGTGATGCGCACGTTGGACGAGATTTGTTCTGGACAAAAAGGAGACCGAGTCTCCACTACTGACACGGAGATAAGCAGGCAAATCAATCGACGAGAGAAATTCATCAAGGATACAAATCCATTGGAAAGCAGAAGGTCGTGGCAAGGCAAAGCTAGCATTGGAAGTGCTTGAGGCATTGCATGGAAAGCTCAAATAATCATTCGCAGAGTCAGCCGTACAAAGAACCATGGCACCAACGGGTATCAGGTTTGAGGTGGAGAAGTTTGATGAAACTGAAAACCTTGGGTTGTGGCAGACAATGGTGAAATATTTATTGGCACAACAGGGATGCTTGAAAGCATTGCGGGAAGTCATGCCAGTTGAGATGGAGTTATCATGTGATGGATGGGAATTCGCAGAATGATTTGGGAGCCTGGGTCGGACTGGACAGTCTGACGGGATCGACTCGGATGTCGGTTGGAACAAAAGACGGTGGTGGGATCGGCGACGATGACATAGGAGCGTGATGCTGATGGTGGCCGACTTCTGGGCGTGGAAACACGTGGCGCAGGCCCGAGGGCTTGTGTGGCTTCGACAAGATTATGGCGCGGGGTTGATTCAAGACGATGCGCACATGAGAGCTTGAAGTCGATGGGGCGCGAGGGTGGACTGATCATCTACCATAGAGTCATGTTGAAGGTGGAGTTGGAGTCTGGAGGACTTCACTCGGTGCTGATTGAGGGGCTACGGCGTAAGTGCACAGAGAGTCGAAACCTATTCGGCAGGGGGGAAAGCGAGGGACATGTAATTCGGACTGGAGCCCAGTGGTCTGATGGAAGCGTGAAACTCGTCATCGGTCGGTGATGATCGGTGGTACTCTGCAGTGGGGGTTGAGTGGTGTGGGTTCGCGACCCTTGAGACTCGACCGGGACAGCGGAGGCTCGATGCGTTAATAGCAGCGAGGCATGCAGTATGCATGGGGCATGGAGACGGGCCAGGGCTCTGGTGGTCATACATGTGACGAGACAACTGCGAATTTGACTCGGGATGACTTCAAGCAATGGTAAAATTCCTTCAAGTTTCAGACAGGCGGTCAAGAAAGGAGCGGTGATGTTGAGTTCATGTAACTCTTATGTGTGACACCCAATATGTGAGTTGTTCACTTTCACGCAAGTCAGTGATCAGTGTGTCATGGGGTTGGACGATACTCTGGAAGTTGGGAGCACAAACTAGAGTAACAAGGAACTTAATTTTGCTTGAGTGTTGACAGTGGTCAAGAAAAGGAGGAACTACAAGTTGCAGGTGGAGTCATATAGAGTCTTTGGAGTAGCAGCGGTGCTCATGGGATAAGCTCAAGTCCAATGTACATGGAAGTTTGAGGCATGGACAAATCCAGGGTGGTGGAGTATATTCGTCAAGGTGGAGTTTGTTGGAGTTGTGTCGAATATAGTGTACAAGTTAGGTTACAGTTGGACTTGTAGTTGTATTGTGTTTAGATAGGATATGGAGTCGTGTCCTAGTAGGACACTTGTATCGTAGGCCTCTCAAATATAGCGGGGCTAGACATACGATGTAACCTATGCCAACATAATAGCACCGGAACGCAGGGGAAGCCGGCGGCATGTGCCGGTGTCCAGGATGACCGGGTGCGGTATTGTAGCGGTGTCATGGGGAGGAGCGCCCATAGTCAGGCCCCGGGGATGTAGCCATATCGGTGAATCTCGTTAACAAATTTCGGTGTCGTGCTCGTGTGATTGCTTGGTCCTCGGATGATCAACGGTATGCCTCGAATTTATTCTAACAAGTACACCGAGATTTGTTAACGAGGTTCACCGATATGGCTACATCCCCGGGGCCTGACTATGGGCGCTCCTCCCCATGAAACCGCTACAATACCGCACCCGGTCGCCCTGGACACCGGCACATGCCGCCGGCTTCCCCTGCCTTCCGGTGCTATTATGTTGGCATAGGTTACATCGTATGTCTAGCCCCGCTATATATGAGAGGCCTAGGATACAAGTGTCCTACTAGGACACGACTCCATATCCTATCTAAACACAATACAACTATAAGTCCAACTGTAACCTAACTTGTACACTATATTCGACACAACTCCAACATATCTAGTGGGCGGTGGGTGGCGCCGAGATCGGCAGGGTGGCGGCTGAGCGCGCGGGGGGTGGAAGGCGAATCTGAATGATTGGCTTGACTTTTCACCTGATAGTGTGGGCTAGACGTATTTTCCCCTTGTGCCGGAGCCCCCGAGCGCCCCCCAGGGCGCCGGGTTCGACCTGCGATCGCCGGGCCTAAAAACGGGCTGAGCCGGTGGATTTCGGAGTCTCGAGGACGCGATTGAGATGTTTTTTCGACACCGGCACGTAAAAAGTCGTCTGGAAAGGCCTGTTGAGACGCGGCTGGAGATGCTCTTACCTGACTTTCTTGAGGACGCTAGAGGATCCAGCTCCAGTGGCTGGGTGCAGCTTGGTGCTGCTGTTGCTGCAGCTTAAGACCGCTATAGGGAAAATAGAAAAAGAAAGCAGAGGAGAGGAGACCACTATGTACGGTCCAGACACCAGGCTCTTACTATGATTGTTGCCCATCGACCGAGAACACACCTGGCCTCTGGCATGGCATTAGTCCTGGCCATCTCCGGCCCGGCCCTGTCGGCCCACCCAGGCCCGGCCCTAAAATCCAGGGCCTAGGCCCGATGGGCTTACCCATGGGCCGGGCTTGGGCCTGAGTTTTGAGCCCACCAGTAGGGCCTGGACGGGCTTGGGCTTGACATTTTGGCATTTTAAGGAAGAGGCCCGGCCCACGGCCCTAAGCCCTAAGGGTTTTCAGGGCTTTTTTACCAAATGGGTCGGGCTTGGGCTTGAAAAGTAGGCCCATTGATAGGGCCTGGGCCTCAGTTTTCTTCCATGGGCTTTTTAAAGCCCGGCCCAACCCCGGCCCGGCCCGGCCCATGGCCAGGACTACATGGCATCCAGCCGCCATCTTCTCTTTTCACTGCTCACAGCCACACTGTAACCGCAATCCAGGGGTATCATATCACTAGCTTGATTAGAGCATTTACATGTGCGATGGAAAAATTCGGCCCCTTAAACACCCTCGAGCGCCGCCCGCAGGCACTAACCGACACCTCTTAAATAATGTAATTCACATCCAGACATCTCAATTATCATATCTCAAATCCATACAAACTCATACAACTACGTCGATGCACACATATTGTTCGGCTACTCCAATACTATTAACTAAACATGTCATGGGACTACCAAAATTTGGCATATTTGACTATGATGGAGATCATTCACGACTGCCCTTGCCCCGCCCATGCCATCCTTCTCGCGAAAGTACCGGTCGAAGAAGCAGTAGGGATTGAGCTAGATTTGCTTGTCGCCAGAGCTGTGTTGGGTTTCGTAGTAATTTCAAAAAATTTCCTACGCACACGCAAGATCATGGTGATGCATAGCAACGAGATGGGAGAGTGTTGTCTACGTACCCATGCAGACCGACTGCGGAAGCGTTGATGCAACGTAGAGGAAGTAGTCGTACGTCTTCCCGATCCGACCGATCCAAGCATCGTTACTCCGGCACCTCCGAGTTCTTAGCACACGTACAGCTCGATGACGATCCCCGGGCTCCGATCCAGCAAAGCTTCGGGGAGGAGTTCCGTCAACACGACGGCGTGGTGACGATCTTGATGTTCTACCGACGCAGGGCTTCGCCTAAGCACTACAACGATATGATCGAGGTGGTGGCAGGGGGCACCGCACACGGCTAAGGAACGATCTCAATGATCAACTTGTGTGTCTAGAGGTGCCCCCTGCCCCCGTATATAAAGGAGCCAAGGGGGAGGGGTGCGCCGGCCAGGAGTAGGGCGCAGGAGGAGTCCTACTCCTACCGGGAGTAGGACTCCCCCCCAATCCTAGTTGGACTAGGACTCCCAAGGGGGAAAGAGAGAGAGAGAGGGGGGGGCCGACCACCTCTCCTAGTCCTAATAGGACTAGGGGAGGGGGGAGGCGCGCGGCAACCTTGGGCTGCCCCTTTCTCTTTTCCACTAAAGCCCATTAAAGCCCATCTGGTTCCCGGGGGGTTCCGGTAACCTCCTGGTACTCCGGTAAAATCCCGATTTCACCCGGAACACTTCCGATATCCAAAATATAGGCTTCCAATATATCAATCTTTATGTCTCGACCATTTCGAGACTCCTCGTCATGTCCGTGATCACATCCGGGACTCCGAACTAACTTCGGTACATCAAAAATGCATAAACTCATAATAACTGTCATCGTAACGTTAAGCGTGCGGACCCTACGGTTCGAGAACAATGTAGACATGACTGAGACAAATCTCCGGTCAATAACTAATAGCGGGACCTGGATGCCCATATTGGCTCCTACATATTCTACAAAGATCTTTATCGGTCAAACCGCATAACAACATACGTTGTTCCCTTTGTCATCGGTATGTTACTTGCCCGAGATTCGATCGTCGGTATCCAATACCTAGTTCAATCTCGTTACCGGCAAGTCTCTTTACTCGTTCCGTAATACATCATCTCGCAACTAACTCATTGGTTGCAATGCTTGCAAGGCTTATGTGATGTGCATTACCGAGAGGGCCCAGAGATACCTCTCCGACAATCGGAGTGACAAATCCTAATCTCGAAATACGCCAAACCAACATCTACCTTTGGAGACACCTGTAATGCTCCTTTATAATCACCCAGTTACGTTGTGACGTTTGGTAGCACCCAAAGTGTTCCTCCAGCAAACGGGAGTTGCATAATCTCATAGTCATAGGAACATGTATAAGTCATGAAGAAAGCAATAGCAACATACTAAACGATCGGGTGCTAAGCTAATGGAATGGGTCATGTCAATCAGATCATTCAACTAATGATGTGATCTCGTTAATCAAATAACAACTCTTTGTCCATGGTTAGGAAACATAACCATCTTTGATTAACGAGCTAGTCAAGTAGAGGCATACTAGTGACACTCTGTTTGTCTATGTATTCACACATGTATTATGTTTCCGGTTAATACAATTCTAGCATGAATAATAAACATTTATCATGAAATAAGGAAATAAACAATAACCTTATTATTGCCTCTAGGGCATATTTCCTTCAGTCTCCCACTTGCACTAGAGTCAATAATCTAGTTCACATCGCTATGTGATTTAACAGCAATAGTTCACATCACCATGTGATTAACACCCATAGTTCACATCGATATGTTATCAACACCCAAAGGGTTTACTAGAGTCAGTAATCTAGTTCACATCACTATGTGATTAACACCCAAAGAGTACTAAGGTCTGATCATGTTTTGCTTGTGAGATAATTTTAGTCAACGGGTCTGTCACATTCAGATCCGTAAGTATTTTGCAAATTTCTATGTCAACAATGCTCTGCACGGAGCTAGTCTAACTAATTGCTCCCACTTTCAATATGTATCTAGATTGAGACTTAGAGTCATCCAGATCAGTGTCAAAACTTGCATCGACGTAACCCTTTACGGCGAACCTTTTTGTCACCTCCATAATCGAGAAACATATCCTTATTCCACTAAGGATAATTTTGACCGCTGTCCAGTGATCTACTTCTAGATCACTATTGTACTTCCCTTGCCATAGTGTAGGGTATACAATAGATCTGTTACACAGCATGGCATACTTTATAGAACCTATGGCTGAGGCATAGGGAATGACTTTCATTCTCTCTCTATCTTCTGCCGTGGTCGGGCTTTGAGTCTTACTCAACTTCACACCTTGTAACACAGGCAAGAAACTTTTTCTTTGACTGTTCCATTTTGAACTACTTCAAAATCTTGTCAAGGTATGTACTTATTGAAAAAACTTATCAAGCGTCTTGATCTATCTCTATAAATCTTGATACTCAATATGTAAGCAGCTTCACCGAGGTCTTTCTTTGAAAAATCCTTTCAAACACTCCTTTATGCTTTGCAGAATAATTCTACATTATTTCCGATCAACAATATGTCATACACATATACTTATCAGAAATGCTGTAGTGCTCCCACTCACTTTCTTGTAAATACAGGCTTCACCGCAAGTCTGTATAAAACTATATGCTTTGATCAACTTATCAAAACGTATATTCCAACTCCGAGATGCTTGCACCAGTCCATAGATGGATCGCTGGAGCTTGCATATTTTGTTAGCACCTTTAGGATTGACAAAACCTTCTGGTTGCATCATATACAACTCTTCTTTAATAAATCCATTAAGGAATGCAGTTTTGTTTATCCATTTGCCAGATTTCATAAAATGCGGCAATTACTAACATGATTCTGACAGACTTAAGCATAGATACGAGTGAGAAACTCTCATCGTAGTCAACACCTTGAACTTGTCGAAAACCTTTTGCAACAATTCTAGCTTTTGTAGATAGTAACACTACTATCAGCGTCCGTCTTCCTCTTGAAGATCCATTTATTCTCAATTGCTTGCTGATCATCGGGCAAGTCAACCAAAGTCCATACTTTGTTCTCATACATGGATCATATCTCAGATTTCATGGCCTCAAGCCATTTATCGGAATCTGGGCTCATCATCGCTTCCTCATAGTTCGTAGGTTCGTCATGGTCAAGTAACATGACCTCCAGAATAGGATTACCGTACCACTCTGGTGCGGATCTCACTCTGGCTTACCTACGAGTTTCGGTAGTAACTTGATCTGAAGTTACATGATCATCATCATTAGCTTCCTCACTAATTGGTGTAGTAGTCACATGAACAGATTTCTGTGATGAACTACTTTCCAATTATGGAGCAGGTACAGTTACCTCATCAAGTTCTACTTTCCTCCCACTCACTTCTTTCGAGAGAAACTCCTTCTCCAGAAAGTTTCCGAATTTAGCAACAAAAGTCTTGCCTTCGGATCTGTGATAGAAGGTGTACCCAACAGTAACTTTTTGGGTATCCTATGAAGACACACTTTCCGATTTGGGTTTGAGCTTATCAGGATGAAACTTTTTCACATAAGCATTTCAACCCCAAACTTTGAGAAATGACAACTTTGGTTTCTTGCCAAACCACAGTTCATACGGTGTCGTCTCAACAGATTTAGATGGTGCCCTTTTAACGTGAATGCAGCTGTCTCTAATGCATAACCCCAAAATGATAGTGGTAGATCGGTAAGAGACATCATAGATTGCACTATATCCAATAAAGTACGGTTATGACGTTCGGACACACCATTATGCTGTGGTGTTCCATGTGGCATGAGTTTATGAAACTATTCCACATTGTTTTAATTGAAGACCAAACTCGTAACTCAAATATTTGTCTCCGTGATCAGATCGTAGAAACTTTATTTTCTTGTGACGATGATTTTCCACTTCACTCTGAAATTCTTTGAACTTTTCAAATGTTTCAGACTTATGTTTCATCAAGTAGATATACCCATATCTGCTCAAATCATCTGTGAAGTTCAGAAAATAATGATACTTGCCGTGAGCCTTAACACTCATCGGACCGCATACATCAGTGTGTATTATTTCCAATAAGTCAGTTGCTCGCTCCGGAGAACAGAGTCTTAGTCATCTTGCCCATGAGGCATGGTTCGCAAGCATCAAGTGATTCATAATCAAGTGATTCCAAAATCCCATCAGCATGGAGTTTCTTCATGCGCTTTACACCAATATGACCTAAACAGCAGTGCCACAAATAAGTTGCACTATCATTATTAACTTTGCATCTTTTGGTTTCAATATTATGAATATGTGTATCACTACGATCGAGATCCAATGAACTTGTTTCATTGGGTGTATGACCATATAAAGTTTTATTCATGTAAAGAGAACAACAATTTATTCTCTTACTTAAATGAATAACCGTATTACAATAAACATGATCAAATCATATTCATGCTCAACGCAAACACCAAATAACACTTATTTAGGTTCAACACTAATCTCGAAATTATAGGGAGTGTACGATGATGATCATATCAATCTTGGAACCACTTCCAACACACATCGTCACTTCACCCTTAACTAGTCTCTGTTTATTCTGCAACTCCCGTTTCGAGTTACTAATCTTAGCAACTGAACTAGTATCAAATACTGAGGGGTTGCTATAAACACTAGTAAAGTACACATCAATAACATGTATATCAAATATACTTATGTTCACTTTGCCATCCTTCTTATCCGCCAAATACTTGGGGCAGTTCTGCTTCCAGTGACAAGTCCCTTTGCAGTAGAAGCACTTAGTCTCAGGCTTAGGACCAGACTTGGGCTTCTTCACTTGAGCAGCAACTTGCT
Source organism: Triticum urartu (assembly GCF_003073215.2). NCBI lineage: Eukaryota > Viridiplantae > Streptophyta > Magnoliopsida > Poales > Poaceae > Triticum > Triticum urartu. Next base: position 563,421,277 of record NC_053027.1, read on the forward strand.
TGCTGTTCTTCTTGAAGTTCCCCTTCTTGCCTTTGCCCTTTTCTTGAAACTAGTGGTCTTGTTAACCATCAACACTTGATGTTTTTCTTGATTTCTACCTTCGTCGATTTTAGCATCACGAAGAGCTTGGGAATTACTTTTGTCATCCCTTGCATATTATAGTTCATCACGAAGTTCTACTAACTTGGTGATGGTGACTAGAGAATTATGTCAATCACTATTTTATCTTGAAGATTAACTCCCACTTGATTCAAGCGATTGTAGTACCCAGACAATCTGAGCACATGCTCACTAGTTGAGCGATTCTCCTCCATCTTTTTAGCTATAGAATTTGTCAGAGACTTAATATCTCTCAACTCGGGTATTTGCTTGAAATATTAACTTCAACTCCTAGAACATCTCATATGGTCCATGACGTTCAAAACGTCTTTGAAGTCCCGATTCTAAGCTGTTAAGCATGGTGCACTAAACTATCAAGTAGTCATCATATTGAGCTAGCCAAACGGTCATAACGTCTGCATCTGATCCTGCAATAGGTCCGTCACCTAGCGGTGCATCAAGGACATAATTCCTCTATGCAGCAATGAGGATAAACCTCAGATCACGGATCCAATCCGCATCATTGCTACTAACATCTTTCAACACAATTTTCTCTAGGAACATATCAAAATAAACATAGGGAAGCAACAATGCGAGCTATTGATCTACAACATAATTTGCAAAATACTACCAGGACTAAGTTCATGATAAATTTAAGTTCAATTTAATCATATTACTTAAGAACTCCCACTTAGATTGACATCCCTCTAATCCTCTAAGTGATCACGTGATCCAAATCAACTAAACCATGTCCGATCATCACGTGAGATGGAGTAGTTTCATTGGTGAACATCACTATGTTGATCATATCTACTATATGATTCACGCTCGACCTTTCGGTCTCCGTGTTCCAAGGCCATATTTGTATATGCTTGGCTCGTCAAGTATAACCTGAGTATTCCGCGTGTGCAACTGTTTTGCACCCGTTGTATTTGAACGTAGAGCCTATCACACCCGATCATCACGTGGTGTCTCAGCACGAAGAACTTTCGCAACGGTGCATACTCAGGGAGAACACTTCTTGATAATTAGTGAGAGATCATCTTAAAATGCTACCATCAAACTAAGCAAAATAAGATGTATAAAAGATAAACATCATATGCAATCAAAATATGTGACATGATATGGCCATCATCATCTTGCGCCTTTGATCTCCATCTCCAAAGTACTGTCATGATCTCTATCGTCACCGGCATGACACCATGATCTCCATCATCTTGACCTATATCAATGTGTCGTCACACGGTCGTCTCGCCAACTATTGCTCTTGCAACTATTGCTATCGCATAGCAATAAAGTAAAGCAATTATTTGGCGCTTGCATCTTATGCAATAAAGAGACAACCATAAGGCTTTTGCCAGTTGCCGATAACTTCAACAAAACATGATCATACAACAAATTATATCTCATCACGTTTTGACCATATCACATCACAACATGCCCTGCAAAAATAAGTTAGACGTCCTCTACTTTGTTGTTGCAAGTTTTACGTGGCTGCTACGGGCTTAAGCAAGAACCAATATTACCTACGCATCAAAACCACAACGATAGTTTGTCAAGTTGGTGCTGTTTTAACCTTCGCAAGGACCGGGCGTAGCCACACTCGGTTCAACTAAAGTTGGAGAAACTGACACCCGCCAGCCACATGTGTGCAAAGCACGGCGGTAGAACCAGTCTCGCGTAAGCGTACGCGTAATGTCGGTCTGGGCCGCTTCATCCAACAATACCGTCGAACCAAAGTATGACATGCTGGTAAGCAGTATGACTTATATCGCCCACAACTCACTTGTGTTCTACTCGTGCATATAACATCAAACCATAAAAACCTAGGCTCGGATGCCACTGTTGGGTTTCGTAGTAATTTCAAAAAATTTCCTACGCACACGCAAGATCATGGTGATGCATAGCAACGAGATGGGAGAGTGTTGTCTACGTACCCACGCAGACCGACTGCGGAAGCGTTGACGCAACGTAGAGGAAGTAGTCGTACGTCTTCCCGATCCGACCGATCCAAGCACCGTTACTCCGGCACCTCCGAGTTCTTAGCACACGTACAACTCGATGACGATCCTCGGGCTCCGATCCAGAAAAGCTTCGGGGAGGAGTTCCGTCAGCACGACAGCGTGGTGACGATCATGATGTTCTATCGACGCAGGGCTTCGCCTAAGCACTACAACGATATGATCGAGGTGGAATATGGTGGCAGGGGGCACCGCACACGGCTAAGGAACGATCTCAATGATCAACTTGTGTGTCTAGAGGTGCCCCCTGCCCCCGTATATAAAGGAGCCAAGGGGGAGGGGTGCGCCGGCCAGGAGTAGGGCACAGGAGGAGTCCTACTCCTACCAGGAGTAGGACCCCCCCCCCCAATCCTAGTTGGACTAGGACTCCCAAGGGGGAAAGAGAGAGAGAGGGCGGCCGGCCACCTCTCCTAGTCCTAATAGGACTAGGGGAGGGGGGGAGGTGCGTGGCAACCTTGGGCTGCCCCTTTCTCTTTTCCACTAAAGCCCATTAAAGCCCATCTGGTTCCCGGGGGGTTCCGGTAACCTCCAGGTACTCCGGTAAAATCCCGATTTCACCCGGAACACTTCCGATATCCAAATATAGGCTTCCAGTATATCAATCTTTATGTCTCGACCATTTCGACACTCTTCATCATGTCCGTGATCACATCCGGGACTCCGAACTAACTTCGGTACATCAAAATGCATAAACTCATAATAACTGTCATCGTAACGTTAAGCGTGCGGACCCTACGGTTCGAGAACAATGTAGACATGACTGAGACAAATCTCCGGTCAATAACCAATAGCGGGACCTGGATGCCCATATTGGCTCCTACATATTCTACGAAGATCTTTATCGGTCAGACCGCATAACAACATACGTTGTTCCCTTTGTCATCGGTATGTTACTTGCCCGAGATTCGATCGTCGGTATCCAATACCTAGTTCAATCTCGTTACCAGCAAGTCTCTTTACTCATTCCGTAATACATCATCTCGCAACTAACTCATTGGTTGCAATGCTTGCAAGGCTTATGTGATGTGCATTACCGAGAGGGCCCAGAGATACCTCTCCGACAATCGGAGTGACAAATCCTAATCTCGAAATACGCCAACCCAACATCTACCTTTGGAGACACCTGTAATGCTCCTTTATAATCACCCAGTTACGTTGTGACGTTTGGTAGCACCCAAAGTGTTCCTCCAGCAAACGGGAGTTGCATAATCTCATAGTCATAGGAACATGTATAAGTCATGAAGAAAGCAATAGCAACATACTAAACGATCGGGTGCTAAGCTAATGGAATGGGTCATGTCAATCAGATCATTCAACTAATGATGTGATCTCGTTAATCAAATAACAACTCTTTGTCCATGGTTAGGAAACATAACCCTCTTTGATTAACGAGCTAGTCAAGTAGAGGCATACTAGTGACACTCTGTTTGTCTATGTATTCACACATGTATTATGTTTCCGGTTAATACAATTCTAGCATGAATAATAAACATTTATCATGAAATAAGGAAATAAATAAGAATTTATTATTGCCTCTAGGGCATATTTCCTTCAAGCTGTCCTTGTTGTCGTTCTCCTCCAACTTCGGTGGCAGTCCAACCATGGCATGCACCGCTCGATTCTGCTCTCAGGCGAGGGCGCACGTGTTCTTCCGCTGCCGTTTATTCACAATGTTGGGGAATGTAGTAATTTCAAAAAACTTCCTACACACACGCAAGATCATGGTGATGCATAGCAACGAGAGGGGAAAGTGTGATCTACGTACCCTTGTAGATCGACAACGGAAGCGTTTGGTTGATGTAGTCATACGTCTTCACGGCCCGACCGATCAAGCACCGAAACTACGGCACCTCCGAGTTCTAGCACACGTTCAGCTCGATGTCGATCCCCGGACTCCGATCCAGCAAAGTGTCGGGGAAGAGTTCCGTCAGCAAGACGGCGTGGTGACGATCTTGATGTACTACTGTCGCAGGGCTTCGCCTAAGCACCGCTACAATATTATCGAGGACTATGGTGGAAGGGGGCACCGCACACGGCTAAGAATCTGATCAGGTGGATCAACTTGTGTCTCTAGGGGGTGCCCCTGCCTCCGTATATAAAGGTTCAAGGGGGGGGGTGCGGCCGGCCTAGAGGTGGCGCGCCAGGAGGAGTCCTACTCCCTCCGGGAGTAGGATTCCCCCCCTTTCCTAGTTGGAATAGGATTCGCGGAGGGGGAAAAGAGGAAGGGGGGCAGGCCCCCTCTCCTTGTCCTATTCGGACCAAGGGAGGGGAGGGGCGCGCGGCCCATCTCTGGTTGCCTCTTCTCTTTTCCACTAAGGCCCACTAAGGCCCATATATCTCCCGGGGGGTTCCGGTAACCTCCCGGTACTCCGGTAAAATCCCGACTTCACCCGGAACACTTCCGATATCCAAACATAGGCTTCCAATATATCAATCTTTATGTCTCGACCATTTCGAGACTCCTCGTCATGTCCGTGATCACATCCGGGACTCCGAACAACCTTCGTTACATCAAAGCGTATAAACTCATAATATAACTGTCATCGAAACCTTAAGCGTGCGGACCCTACGGGTTCGAGAACAATGTAGACATGACCGAGACACGTCTTCGGTCAATAACCAATAGCGGGACCTGGATGCCCATATTGGTTCCTACATATTCTACGAAGATCTTTTATCGGTCAGACCGCATAACAACATACGCTGTTCCCTTTGTCATCGGTATGTTACTTGCCCGAGATTCGATCGTCGGTATCCAATACCTAGTTCAATCTCGTTACCGGCAAGTCTCTTTACTCGTTCCGTAATACATCATCCCGCAACTAACTCATTAGTTGCAATGCTTGCAAGGCTTTAAGTGATGTGTATTACCGAGAGGGCCCATAGATACCTCTCCGACAATCGGAGTGACAAATCCTAATCTCGAAATACGCCAACCCAACATGTACCTTCGGAGACACCTGTAGAGCTCCTTTATAATCACCCAGTTATGTTGTGACGTTTGGTAGCACACAAAGTGTTCCTCCGGTAAACGGGAGTTGCATAATCTCATAGTCAGAGGAACATGTATAAGTCATGAAGAAAGCAATAGCAACATACTAAACGATCAAGTGCTAAGCTAACGGAATGGGTCATGTCAATCAGATCATTCATCTAATGATGTGATCCCGTTAATCAAATAACAACTCTTTGTCCATGGTTAGAAAACATAACCATCTTTGATTAACGAGCTAGTCAAGTAGAGGCATACTAGTGACACTCTGTTTGTCTATGTATTCACACATGTATTATGTTTCCGGTTAATACAATTCTAGCATGAATAATAAACATTTATCATGAAATAAGGAAATAAAGAATAACTTTATTATTGCCTCTAGGGCATATTTCCTTCAGTCTCCCACTTGCACTAGAGTCAATAATCTAGTTCACATCGCCATGTGATTTAACAGTAATTGTTCACATCACCATGTGATTAACACCCATAGTTCACATCGATATGTGATCAACACCCAAAGGGTTTACTAGAGTCAGTAATGTAGTTCACACCGCTATGTGATGAACACCCAAAGAGTACTAAGGTGTGATCATGTTTTGCTTCTGAGATAATTTTAGTCAACGGGTCTGTCACATTCAGATCCGTATGTATTTTGCAAATTTCTATGTCAACAATACTCTGCTCGGAGCTACTTTAGCTAATTGCTCCCACTTTCAATATGTATCTAGACCGAGACTTAGAGTCATCTAGATTAGTGTCAAAACTTGCATCGACGTAACCCTTTACGACGAACCTTTTGTCACTTCCATAATCGAGAAACATATCCTTATTCCACTAAGGGTAATTTTGACCATTGTCCAGTGATCTACTCCTAGATTACTATCGTACTCCCTTGCCAAACTCAGTGGTAGGGTATGCAATAGATCTGGTACACAACATGGCATACTTTATAGAACCTATGGCTGAGGCATAGGAAATGACTTTCATTCTCTTTCTATCTTCTGCCATGGTCGGGATTTGAGTCTTACTCAATTTCACACCTTGTAACACAGGCAAGAAACTCTTTCTTTGACTGTTCCATTTTGAACTACTTCAAAATCTTGTCAAGGTATGTACTCATTGAAAAAACTTATCAAGCGTTTTGATCTATCTCTATAGATCTTGATGCTCAATATGTAAGCAGCTTCACCGAGGTCCTTCTTCGAAAAACTCCTTTCAAATACTCCTTTATGCTTTGCAGAATAATTCTACATTATTTCCGATCAACAATATGTCATTTACATATACTTATCAGAAATGCTGTAGTGCTCCCACTCACTTTCTTGTAAATACAGGCTTCACCGCAAGTCTGTATAAAACTATATGCTTTGATCAACTCATTAAAGCGTATATTCCAACTCCGAGATGCTTGCACCAGTCCACAGATGGATCGCTGGAGCTTGCATATTTTGTTAGCACCTTTAGGATCGACAAAACCTTCTGGTTGCATCATATACAACTCTTCTTTAATAAATTCATTAAGGAATGCAATTTTGTTTATCCATTTGCCAGATTTCATAAAATGCGGCAATTACTAACATGATCCGGACAGACTCAAGCATAGATAGGAGTGAGAAACTCTCATCGTAGTCAACACCTTGAACTTTGTCAAAAACCTTTTTTGACAAGTCTAGCTTTGTAGATAGTAACACTACTATCAACGTCTGTCTTCCTCTTGAAGATCCATTTACTTGCCGATCATCGGGCAAGTCAATCAAAGTCCATACTTTGTTCTCATACATGGATCCCATCTCAGATTTTATGGCCTCAAGCCATTTCGCGGAATCTGGGCTCATCATCGCTTCCTGATAGTTTGCAAGTTCGTCATGGTCTAGTAACATGACTTCCAGAATAGGATTACCGTACCACTCTGGTGCGGATCTTACTCTGGTTTACCTACGAGATTCGGTAGTAACTTGATCTGAAGTTACATGATCATCATCATTAGCTTCCTCATTAATTGGTGTAGTAGTCACAGGAACCGATTTGTGTGATGAACTACTTTCCAATAAGGGAGAAGGTACAATTACCTTATCAAGCTTCTACTTTCCTCCCACTCACTTCTTTCGAGAGAAACTCCTTCTCTGGAAAGGATCCATTCTTAGCAACGAATATCTTGCCTTCGGATCTGTGATAGAAGGTATACCCAACTGTCTCCTTTGGGTATCCTATGAAGACACATTTCTCCGATTTGGGTTTGAGCTTATCAGGATGAAACTTTTTCATATAAGCATCGCAACCCCAAACTTTAAGAAACGACAACTTTGGTTTCTTGCCAAACCACAGTTCAGATTGTGTCGTCTCAACGGACTTATATGGTGCCCTTTTTAACGTGAATGCAGCTGTCTTTAATGCATAACCCCCAAAACGATAGTGGTAGATCGGTAAGAGACATCATATTTTCTACTATATCCAATAAAGTACGGTTATGACGTTCGGACGCACCATTATGCTGTGGTGTTCCAGGTGGCATGAGTTTGTGAAACTATTCCACATTGTTTTAATTGAAGACCAAACTCGCAGCTCAAATATTTGTCTCCGCGATCAGATCGTAGAAACTTTATTTTCTTGTCATGATGTTTTTCCACTTCATTCTGAAATTTTTTGAACTTTTCAAATGTTTCAGACTTATGTTTCATCAAGTAGATATACCCATATCTGCTCAAATCATCTGTGAAGGTCAGAAAATAATGATACCTGCTGCAAGCCTTAAAATTCATCGGACCACATACATCAGTATGTATGATTTCCAACAAATCTGTTGCTTGCTTCATTGTTCCGGAGAACGGCGTTTTAGTCATCTTGCCCATAAGGCATGGTTCGCAAGCACCAAGTGATTCATAATCAAGTGATTCCAAAAGCCCATCAGCATGGAGTTTCTTCATGCGCTTTACACCAATATGACCTAAACGGCAGTGCCACAAATAAGTTGCACTATCATTATTAACTTTGCATCTTTTGGTTTCAATATCATGAATATGTGTATCACTACGATTGAGATCCAACGAACTTGTTTCATTGGGTGTATGACCATCGAAGGTTTCATTCATGTAAACAGAACAACAATTATTCTCTGACTTTAATGAATAACCGTATTGCAATAAACATGATCAAATCATATTCATGCTCAACGTAAAAACCAAATAACTATTATTTAGGTTCAACACTAATCCCGAAAGTAGGGGAGTGCGCGATGATGATCATATCAATCTTGGAACTACTTCCAACACACATCGTCACTTCACCCTTAACTAGTCTCTGTTTATTCTGCAACTCCTATTTCGAGTTACTAATCTTAGCAACTGAACCGGCATCAAATACTGAGGGGTTGCTATAAACACTAGTAAAGTACACATCAATAACATGTATACCAAATATACGTATGTTCACTTTGCCATCCTTCTTATCCGCCAAATACTTGGGGTAGTTCCGCTTCCAGTGACCAGTCCCTTTGCAATAGAAGCACTTAGTCTCAGGCTTAGGACCAGACTTGGGCTTCTTCACTTGAGCAACAACTTGCTTACCGTTCTTCTTGAAGTTCCCCTTCTTCCTTTTGCCCTTTTCTTGAAACTAGTGGTCTTGTCTACCATCAACACTTGATGTTTTTCTTGATTTCTACCTTCGTCGATTTTAGCATCATGAAGAGCTTGGGAATCGTTTCCGTTATCCCTTGCATACTATAGTTCATCACGAAGTTCTACAAACTTGGTGATGGTGACTAGAGAATTTTGTCAATCACTATCTTATCTGGAAGATTAACTCCCACTTGATTCAAGCGATTGTAGTACCCAGACAATCTGAGCACATGCTCACTAGTTGAGCGATTCTCCTCCATCTTTTGGCTATAGAACTTGTTGGAGACTTCATATCTCTCAACTCGGGTATTTGCTTGAAATATTAACTTCAACTCCTGGAACATCTCATATGGTCCATGACGTTCAAAACGTCTTTGAAGTCCTGATTCTAAGCCGTTAAGCATGGTGCACTAAACTATCAAGTAGTCATCATATTGAGGTAGCCAAACGTTCATAACGTCTGTATCTGCTCCTGCAATAGGTCTGTCACCTAGCGGTGCATCAAGGACATAATTCTTCTGTGCAGCAATGAGGATAAACCTCAGATCACGTATCCAATCCGCATTATTGCTACTAACATTTTTCAACACAATTTTCTCTAGGAACATATCAAAATAAACACAGGGAAGCAACAATGCGAGCTATTGATCTACAACATGATATGCAAAATACTACCAGGACTAAGTTCATGATAAATTTAAGTTCAATTAATCATATTACTTAAGAACTCCCACTTAGATAGACATCCCTCTAATCCTCTAAGTGATCACGTGATCCAAATCAACTAAACCATAACCGATCATCACGTGAAATGGAGTAGCTTTCAATGGTGAACATCACTATGTTGATCATATCTACTATATGATTCACGCTCGACCTTTCGGTCTCAGTGTTCCGAGGCCATATCTGCATATGCTAGGCTCGTCAAGTTTAACCTGAGTATTCTGCGTGTGGAAAACTGGCTTGCACCCGTTGTAGATGGACGTAGAGCTTATCACACCCGATCATCACGTGGTGTCTGGGCACAACGAACTTTGGCAACGGTGCATACTCAGGGAGAACACTTCTTGATAATTTAGTGAGAGATCATCTTAAAATGCTACCATCAATCAAAGCAAGATAAGATGCATAAAAGATAAACATCACATGCAATCAATATAAGTGATATGATATAGCCATCATCATCTTGTGCTTGTGATCTCCATCTCCGAAGCACCGTCATGATCACCATCGTCACCGGCACGACACCTTGATCTCCATCGTAGCATCGTTGTCGTCTCGCAGATCTTATGCTTCTACGACTATCGCTACCGCTTAGTGATAAAGTAAAGCATTACAGGGCGATTGCATTGCATACAATAAAGCGACAACCATATGGCTCCTGCCAGTTGCCGATAACTCGGTTACAAAACATGATCATCTCATACAATAAAATTTAGCATCATGTCTTGACCATATCACATCACAACAAGCCCTGCAAAAACAAGTTAGACGTCCTCTACTTTGTTGTTGCAAGTTTTACGTGGCTGCTACGGGCTTAAGCAAGAACCAATCTTACCTACGCATCAAAACCACAACGATAGTTTGTCAAGTTGGTGCTGTTTTAACCTTCGCAAGGACCGGGCGTAGCCACACTCGGTTCAACTAAAGTTGGAGAAACTGTCACCCGCAAGCCACCTATGTGCAAAGCACATCGGGAGAACCGGTCTCGCGTAAGCGTACGCGTAATGTCGGTCCGGGCTGCTTCGTCCAACAATACCGCCGAACCAAAGTATGACATGCTGGTAAGCAGTATGACTTATATCGCCCACAACTCACTTGTGTTCTACTCGTGCAGATAACATCAACATATAAAACCTAGGCTCGGATGCCACTGTTGGGTTTCGTAGTAATTTCAAAAAATTTCCTACGCACACGCAAGATCATGGTGATGCATAGCAACGAGAGGGGAAAGTGTGATCTACGTACCCTTGTAGATCGACAACGGAAGTGTTTGGTTGATGTAGTCGTACGTCTTCACGGCCCGACCGATCAAGCACCGAAACTACGGCACCTCCGAGTTCTAGCACACGTTCAGCTCGATGACGATCCCCGGACTCCGATCCAGCAAAGTGTTGTGGAAGAGTTCCGTCAGCACGACGGCGTGGTGACGATCTTGATGTACTACTGTCGCAGGGCTTCGCCTAAGCACCGCTACAATATTATCGAGGACTATGGTGGAAGGGGGCACCGCACACGGCTAAGAATCTGATCACGTGGATCAACTTGTGTCTCTAGGGGGTGCCCCTGCCTCCATATATAAAGGTTCAAGGGGGGGGGTGCAGCCGGCCTAGAGGTGGCACGCTAGGAGGAGTCCTACTCCCTCCGGGAGTAGGATTCCCCCCCTTTCCTAGTTGGAATAGGATTCGCGGAGGGGGAAAAGAGGAAGGGGGGCCGGCCCCCTCTCCTTGTCCTATTCGGACCAAGGGAGGGGAGGGGCGCGCGGCCCATCTCTGGTTGCCTCTTCTCTTTTCCACTAAGGCCCACTAAGGCCCATATATCTCCCGGGGGGTTCCGGTAACCTCCCGGTACTCCGGTAAAATCCCGATTTCACCCGGAACACTTCCGATATCCAAACATAGGCTTCCAATATATCAATCTTTATGTCTCGACCATTTCGAGACTCCTCGTCATGTCCGTGATCACATCCGGGACTCCGAACAACCTTCGCCCCCTCTCCTTGTCCTATTCGGACCAAGGGAGGGGAGGGGCGCGCGGCCCATCTCTGGCTGCCTCTTCTCTTTTCCACTAAGGCCCACTAAGGCCCATATATCTCCCGGGGGGTTCCGGTAACCTCCCGGTACTCCGGTAAAATCCCGATTTCACCCGGAACACTTCCGATATCCAAACATAGGCTTCCAATATATCAATCTTTATGTCTCGACCATTTCGAGACTCCTCGTCATGTCCGTGATCACATCCGGGACTCCGAACAACCTTCGGTACATCAAAACGTATAAACTCATAATATAACTGTCATCAAAACCTTAAGCGTGCGGACCCTGCGGGTTCGAGAATAATGTAGACATGACCGAGACACGTCTTCGGTCAATAACCAATAGCGGGACCTGGATGCCCATATTGGTTCCTACATATTCTACGAAGATCTTTTATCGGTCAGAACGCATAACAACATACGTTGTTCCCTTTGTCATCGGTATGTTACTTGCCCGAGATTCGATCGTCGGTATCCAATACCTAGTTCAATCTCGTTACCGGTAAGTCTCTTTACTCATTCCGTAATACATCATCCCGCAACTAACTCATTATTTGCAATGCTTGCAAGGCTTTAAGTGATGTGTATTACCGAGAGGGCCCATAGATACCTCTCCGACAATCGGAGTGACAAATCCTAATCTCGAAATACGCCAACCCAACATGTACCTTCGGAGACACCTGTAGAGCTCCTTTATAATCACCCAGTTACGTTGTGACGTTTGGTAGCACACAAAGTGTTCCTCCGGTAAACGGGAGTTGCATAATCTCATAGTCAGAGGAACATGTATAAGTCATGAAGAAAGCAATAGCAACATACTAAACGATCAAGTGCTAAGCTAACGGAATGGGTCATGTCAATCAGATCATTCATCTAATGATGTGATCCCGTTAATCAAATAACAACTCTTTGTCCATGGTTAGGAAACATAACCATTTTTGATTAACGAGCTAGTCAAGTAGAGGCATACTAGTGACACTCTGTTTGTCTATGTATTCACACATGTATTATGTTTCCGGTTAATACAATTCTAGCATGAATAATAAACATTTATCATGAAATAAGGAAATAAATAATAACTTTATTATTGCCTCTAGGGCATATTTCCTTCACACAATGCGGGCGCAGATGGCTTCCTCCTCTGCGGCCACCCGCGCCTGCGCATCAGCCGCCGCCATATCCGTCGCGATACGGACCTCGGCAGCTGAGGGAGTCCTGGATTAGGGGGTGTTCGGGTAGCCGGACTATACCTTCGGCCGGACTCCTAGACTATGAAGATACAAGATTGAAGACTTCGTCCCGTGTCCGGATAGGACTTTCCTTGGCGTGGAAGGCAAGCTTGGCGATGCGGATATTCAAGATCTGCTACCATTGTAACCGACTCTATGTAACCCTAACCCTATCCGGTGTCTATATAAACCGGAGGGTTGTAGTCCGTAGGCAATCAACTCCATGCACAACAATCATACCATAGGCTAGCTTCTAGGGTTCAACCTCCTTGATCTCGTGGTAGATCTACTCTTGTACTACCCATATTATCAATATTAATCAAGCAGGACGTAGGGTTTTACCTCCATCAAGAGGGCCCGAACCTGGGTAAAGCATCTTGTTCCCTGCCTCCTGTTACCATCCAGCCTAGACGCATAGTTCAGGACCCACTACCCGAGATCCGCCGGTTTTGACACCGACATTGGTGCTTTCATTGAGAGTTCCTCTGTGCCGTCGCAATAAGGAAGGATGCCTCCTCCCGTCTTTAAAGACGGCGCCGTTACTAAGGGAGCCTTGGCTGTCGGCCAAACCCTCCGGCTAGGTGGTTTCCTCATGACCGCCTGTTCGGCTGTTGCGCCGACGGTGACCTCTTGGGTCATCAAAAGCAACCTACACGTCAGCTCGGAGTTCGTCGAGCAGCTAGATCCAATGGATCTCTCTTCTGTAAACGAGCTCTTGGATCGCATCGCCGCCCTGGGGGTCGCTACAGATTACGACCAGGTTGGGCTTAAACCCGATCTAAGAGAAATTAACTCTCCCCAAGTCACCCACCACGTTGCCGTGGTAGAGGCGCAGTGCGACGACCCTTCATCTATTTTAAGGACTAGCTACGTCCGAATTCCCGACCCCTCCAAACTGGATACCCGCAGAGGGGAGGATGTAACGCAAGACCTGAGCTTAGGATCAGGCAACGGGCCAGATTCACTGGACAACATCCAAGAATCCGAACTTCAGAGTTTGGAAACTCTTCGGCCTCCGAATCTTGGATTGGGTGAGGTTTCAGATTCAACGACACCCGCCCACCCGATCATAAGCGATCTCTCCCAAATCAGGCAGAAGCCCGAGGAAACAGTACATCATTACTGGGCCAGATTCCTCCTGGTTATGAACAGGATAAAGGATTGCCGCGAGGAAGACGCAATCTCAATTTTCTGCAGTAATTGCACGGACAAGGGAATCTTTAATGCTGTAAGTCGTCGTGATATCACACGCTTCGCTGACTTGGCGTCCATAGTACAAAAATACTGTGCGATGGAAAGCGCTTGGAAAACCGAAATAAATTTTTGGGATAATCCGGCCTTGAATAGTAATCCCGTCCGAACTAAGAGGGTGCATCATCACAGGACACCCGGGATAAACACCAAAAAGCCAAAAAACCCTACAGGGCATGGAACCGTACTGGAAAGATGGCTTGATGGACCCTGTAGAATTCACAGTACAGAGGACGCCACACCAACTCACAGCCTTAGAGCATGTTGGATACTTCGGCAGGTGGCCAAAATCGGCGAGGACCTTTTAATTCCAGAGGCCGCAGAAAGCCAGCCCAAGGACACCAGTACCGTTCTCACAGTCTTCGAGACTTTCGCATCAAACAATGTGCGAAAAAGAACACTCCGCAGCCTCGCCGAAGTCTATCAAGTTGCAACAATAAATCCATGGAGCGACACTGCCATTACCTTCAACGCAAGTGATGAACCTAGATTCCGAACAGCCCGAGCACCAGCCGCATTGGTCCTCAGTCCCATAGTGGACGGCTTTCGCCTCACCAAGGTGCTCATGGATGGAGGCAGCGGACTGAACCTCATTTATGAGGAAACCCTTCAAAAAAAGGGGAATAGACTGGAACCGCGTCGAGCGAAGTAGCACACCTTTAGAGGAATAATCCCCAGTCGGGAAGCGCGCTGCACAGGAAAAATCACACTAGATGTGGTGTTCAGCACGCCGGATAATTACAGGTCCAAAGAAGTCACGTTTCAGGTGGCCCCGTTCAAAAGCGGAAATCACGCTTTACTAGGGCAGGAAGCATTCACAATCTTCCAAGCAATACCCCATTACGGGTACATGAAGCTTAAGATGCCCGGGCCGAACGGAATTATCACTCTAGCTAGTGATCCGGACATAGCACTCCGCGCCGAAAACAAGACGGCCGCATTAGCCCTTGAGGCACTATCCGAAGCCTTAGCGGCCGAGGAACTGACTGCGCTGCGCTCCACGGTTAATAGGGATGATGTGATACTCGACAAGAGATCCAAATCCATATCCTTCAAGCCAGCTGATGAAATAGTCAAATTCCAGGTCCATCCAACGGACCCCAATAAAACAGCTTCCATCGGGGCACGACTAAACCCTGATGTAGATGCCGCACTGCGAGAGTTCCTATGAGAGAACTGGGACATTTTCGCCTGGCACCCTTCAGACATGCCAGGGATACCACGCAGGCTGGCCGAACACAGCTTAAATATCCTAAAAGGATTCAAACCTGTCAAACAAGCACTTCAGCGTTTTTCTGAACCCAAGAGACAGGCTATGGGAGAGGAGCTAGCCAAGCTATTGGAGGCCGGATTCATTAGAGACATAAAACATCCGGACTGGCTAGCAAACCTGGTGATGGTACCAAAGAAGGACAAATCCTGGCGCCTGTGTGTCGATTTTAAAGACCTTAACAAGGCCTGCCCAAAGGATCCCTTCCCCCTCCCCCGTATCGATCAAATCATCGATGCCACCGCAGGACACGACTCGTTGTGCTTCCTCGACGCATACTCCGGTTACCATCAAATCAAGATGGCAGAATCAGACCAAGCCGCAACAGCATTTATCACACCATACGGCCCATTCTGCTTCAACACAATGCCCTTCGGGCTGAAAAACGCCAGCGCAACATATCAGCGCATGATCCAGACATGTCTGGCAAACCAGATCGGCAAAACAGTGGAAGCATATGTGGATGATGTGGTCGTCAAATCAAGACATGTCGAATCCCTAGTAGACGATTTGAGGCTTACATTCGATAACCTCCGAAAATATAACATCAAGCTCAACCCAGAAAAATGCGTCTTTGGCGTTCCAGCCGGAAAGCTCTTGGGCTTCATTGTATCCGGTAGAGGAATTGAAGCAAATCCAGCCAAGATCCGAGCTTTGTCACAATTGGATATCCCAAAGGACCTCAAACAAATACAAAAATTAACCGGATGCGTGGCGGCTTTAAGCCGCTTCATCTCCCGCTTGGGAGAAAAGGCACTACCCCTCTATCGCCTCCTTCGGCGCACCGAACACTTCGAGTGGACGGATGCCGCCATGGCCGAACTTGATGAAATAAAAGCCATATTGGCAACAAACCCTGTCCTGGCCGCGCCGAACACCGGCGAACCAATGTTATTGTACATTGCAGCAACACATCAAGTTGTCAGCGCAGTGCTCGTTGTCGAGCGGGAAACGGACGGACACAAATTCCCCCCTCAAAGGCCGGTCTACTACGTGTCCACTGTCCTCACTCCATGCAAATCATGGTACCCGCATTATCAAAAGATTGCATAAGCGGTATTCATGGCATCCCGGAAGCTACGACACTACTTTCAAGAGTGTTCCATAACAGTAGCCTCGGAAGTACCACTCAACGATATTATCAATAACCACGACGCAACGAGCCGGATTGCAAAATGGGCCATCGAGCTTCTCCCGTTCGACATAACCTATAAGCCACGGCGAGCTATCAAATCGCAAGTTTTGGCCGACTTCGTCGCAGAATGGACGGAGGCCGAGCTCCCTAAAGAGTACGGCACATATTCAAACTGGATTATGCATTTTGACGGCTCCAAAATGTTGGCCGGACTGGGGGCTGGCGTCGTCCTGACGTCCCCCACAGGAGACGCAGTCCAATATGTGCTCCATATCATGTACACGGATTCCAACAATGCAGCCGAATATGAGGCCCTCCTACATGGCCTCCGAATAGCAGTATCCATGGGTATCCAGCGCCTAGAGGTACGCCGGGATTCAAACCTCGCGATATCCCAAATAAATGGAGACTTCGACGCCAAGGACCCAAAAATGGCAGCTTACCGCAACGCCGTCCTAAAAATGTCAGCTCGGTTCGAAGGGCTGGAGTTTCACCATATAGCCCGAGAAAACAATCAAGCAGCGGACGTTCTGGTATGCATCGGAGCAAAACACGATGCAGTCCCCCCCAACATCTTTTTGGAAAGATTGTTCAAGCGATCCGTAGCATGGGAGGGGGAACCCGCAAATAACAGCCCGGACCCAGCCGCACCACTCGACGCCGAACAATCTGACACAATTGGAGGCTCTGCCAATGAAATTACACCTTCAGTCCACGTAATAATGGCGGTTATCGCCCCGTGGACAGAACCATTCCTAGCCTACCTTACTAGGCAGGAACTCCCGGAGGACCAAAATGAGGCCCGCTGCATAGTGTGGCGATCTAAAGCCTATAGAGTCCATGAGGGAGAGCTTTATAAGAAAAGCACTACCGGAGTCCTTCAAAGGTGCATCTCCGAAGAGGAAGGGCGGAACCTTCTGGCTGAAATTCATGCCGGACTCGGTGGTCACCACGCCGCTGTTCGGTCCCTTGTTAGCAAGGCTTTCCGTACAGGCTTTTATTGGCCGACGGCCCGGGCAGACACTCAGGACCTAGTCCAACGATGCGCTGGTTGCCAACTTTTTGCCAGCCAAAGCCATATGCCACCCACCGCACTCCAAACTATACCCATCACCTGGCCTTTTGCGGTCTGGGGGCTTGACATGGTCGGACCCCTTAAAGATGGGACCGATAAGAAAAAATACTTACTGGTCATGGTGGATAAATTCACCAAATGGATAGAAGCCAAGCCTGTTAAAACGGCCGAATCCGGATCTGTGATAGACTTCATATCCGGGGTTGTACACCGTTATGGTGTCCCCCATAGCATCATAACCGATAACTGTACAAACTTTACCGCCGACGAGGTAAAACTCTGGTGCAAAAACATGGGCATCAAGCTCGATTATGCTTCCGTCTATCACCCACAAACCAACAGCCAGGTCGAACGTGCAAATGGTCTTATCATGAGCGGCATTAAACCCAGAATGGTGCGGTCCCTCAAGGAATCTAACACGCACTGGGTAGAGGAGCTCGACTCCATGCTATGGGGGCTGCGGACCACGCCAAATCGCACCACCGGATACACACCATTTTTTATGGTGTACGGCGCAGAGGTAGTTCTGCCCTGCGACATAATTCATGACTCACCTAGAGTGCGCATGTACGAAGATAGAGAAGCCGAGCTCGATCGGCAGGACAACTTGGACGCCTTGGAGGAGGAGCGTGACGTGGCAAAAGCCCGTTCCGCATTTTATCAACAGCAGGCCCGAAGATATCAAAGCAGAGAAGTACGGGCCAAAAATTACAATGTTGGCGAACTAGTTCTACGCCTGCCGGATAAGAAAAAGGACAAACTCAAGCCCAAGTGGGAAGGTCCATTCATAATCGACCAAGTCCTGACTGGTGGGGCGTACTGCCTGCGAGATCGTCGGATAACCGACTCGAGCCGAACCCGTGGAACGCCACCCGTCTCCGAAGATTCTATGCCTAGCGCCGGACTCTGTGTTTGTCTCCTTCCTCTGTCCATTTTTTGCATTTTTCTGTATTACATTTCTCTTCTTCCCCTCTTTTCTTTTATAGCCCTTAAAGGCTCATCTAGTGACGCGCCACTCGCGCTCATTAAACCTGGGGGCTTCTTTAACAGAAGCTTATTTATACGGGCTTCACGCCCAACACATGCGTCAAACTTCCGCATGTACCTTTTTCTTCACCATTATATGCATCGATATGACTTAAGTTTTGGCCAAGCTAGGTTGCCTGGCTCCTGTGCTTACCCCTACGTTCCCGATTGTTCGGCTATGCGGTAAAGGGAGCACCTCTGCGATTGTTACTGCCGGGTCAGCCGGATGTGTACCTCAGACTGGGTGAAGCCGAAAGCTAGCGTTCTTAAGGGAATATTCGGTCGGTGAAATAAAAGATGATCTTTTTACTCATTTTATGCGCCCCCAGATGCTTTTTTTCTGCGTCTCTTCACGCAGTCCGGACATGCACTTTAGGGCATGCCTCCCAGCGAAAGGAACCCCTAACGGAACTATTCTCTCTGGAAGATGTTTCTTACTAACCATGTAATATAACATAACTAGTTGGGCACTTGTCTGATAAAGCACTAATGACCCCTACGCCTGGTCTCCACGCATACCACGGTTCTTATATAACCGCTATGGTATTTGGACACACTCCGGACCGTCAGGTCCCGAGGTTGACGCGAAAAGGTCGGCAACGACAAACAATCTACAATCCGGCTAGAAGGCATTACACATGTCAATTCAAAATTACATAGTCCTTCTGATTGATTGTATTCCTCTTCCATACCATCTAACAGGCTGCCTAATTTACAGTCCTGCTGGGAATACTTCGCGGCCAACTCTACTTGGCCGTATACTAAGCTTACAGGGATCTCCTTCCCGTCAGGCCCCACTGGTCCGACCTCGGCCATATGGTTTGGGCCAGACTTCGTAAAACGGGTCTTCACCATGGCCCAGGCCTCCCTAGCGCCTTGTCGGCAGGTCGATATCTTCCACAACCGGAAGCGCCGCCGAGCTCCCTTCAGCTTCTCCGCAAGCTCTCCAAGGCCCTCGGGCACGGAGTGGGCAGGCCATAAGGCTTGTGCAATACCACGCATCGCCTGCCGAATTCGCTCGTGCAGTTGCAAGAGTTCGGGAAGAAGGTCACCCGTAGAACCGGGCATCTCCTCTGCAGGACGACCTATGAGCATACCTACAGACATTACTCTGTTAGTCGACTTCCTCACCGAACTCTTTTTTCAAAGTTCGTTCAAGCACTTAATAAAAATGCCGCGTCGAAGCCGCTGATTCTCCTTCGTGGAGTCCGACAGCTGGCCACGAACATCTTTAAGTTCGACGTCCAGCTTGGTGTTGGCATCCTGAAGATCATTATTCTCTCGCCTCACCTTTGTCAACATACTCTCACTGGCCTTTAGCCAGCGTAAGAGTTGTTGCTTGTCCGGATCGAGCCCGGGGCCATCTGCAAAATGATTTGTCAGATTTGCACCCACACCGCACAATACTAATCTTTCGAAGTGTATCTTACCTGAGGGGGTCTCTTTGGGCTCCCCTGCTGCGGCTAGTGCGACCTCTAGTTGGGCCTTGCACTTTTCCCGCTCCTGGGACTGTACGGTATTCTTCTCTGTAAGAAGCTGCACATTACATGATCCTTAAATCAGTTGCTCTAACTGCTTCAAGTCTCGGGGGCTACTTATATATATATATATTATTTAACCAAAATTTTCTTACCCATATGTCTTTTACATACTGCTTCGTGGCTCTGGCTAAACCATTTTGAGCGGCACGGAGGTACGCATCTCCCGAATTAAAGGCATCTAAAGCCTCTTGGGAGAAACAAGCGTCGCGTAGAATTGTCCGGCGACGCCTGTGGTTCATGGCACTCTCCACTTTAGAATTTTTGGCAGACAGCTTGTCCGCATCCTCTGTCGGAGGAGCGTCCGGTGTGCGCCTTGTGCTCGCCTCCGCTTCCTGGCCAGACGTTGGAGCCTGGCTGGTGGAGGCGCGATTGGCAACCTCTCCGGATGTAGTCCGGTGAGGTCTCTTCGTTCTGAAGATAGCACGAACGTTAGTATGCCCTGACAGAATAACTCCAGGGAAACAAAGGGTGCACTATACCTTTGCGCCGGCATCTCAGTCCGGACTACATTCCTTTTTGCCCCACGGGGCCCTGCGGCCCCTCGTTGGCTAGCTGTCGCAGGTTCGGCCTCCTGCCTCGGAAATCTCCCCTGCAAAACACGGCTGTCGTCAGAAACACCAGGCTACGTGAGGGTGGAATCTCTTTCAAGGGAATAAGACCCCGGTTTCTGTCACCTGGGAGGCCGGGATTAACCCTGGGTAATCCGCCGTAATGGCTACCAAGGTATTGTCCTTGCTTAGCTGATAGAACACCCCGTCGATAAGCTCCACCGATATGTCCAGATCCTCTTCGGAGTCCGGATTGAGGGACCGTTCTGGGTCCTCGGGCTGTGGAGGGCGGCTGTTTATATCCTTTACCTCCTGTCACAGTTCCTGCATTGAAGCCATTAGACTACCTATCTAACCATGGGAGTATAAAACAAACGGGCAAGCGCAATTGTTCACTTACCCAACTTGGAGGATCGTACATACTGAATCCGGCCCGCGGGTTGACGCGAAGGAATTCCTCCTTTTCTCCCTTGTACAAAGAGGATAAGATCTTTATAGCGCGGCGGCTGAGGCCGGCCCCTTACGACCGTAACGGGTGGCGTCATCCTCCCCGTTGAAATCCCACATGGGGTGGCCTCTATATTGAAGCGGCTGCACCCCCCGCATAATGCATGCGGCCATGATTCCAATCATGGTTAGTCCGGAATGAGCCAACAGTCTTATCCGGCCCATCAGGTAAAGGACGTCTCTGTCGCTTTCTCTCTGAGAGCTCCGCGGACGCCAGCTCAAGCGTTTCTTCAATGGAGCACTGTTGAACTCAGGGAGGCCGACCCGGATGGGGTCCGGTAGCGGGACATCATCTATGTAAAACCATTCCGAAGGCCAGTCCTCGGACGCCTTCTTTGGGGTTGCGGATAGGTATCCGGTCCCGGCGATGCGCCATACTTCGGCTCCGCCCACTTGGTATATAGACCCCTCTTGAGAACGGGGCACCAGGCAGAATAACCTCTTCCATAGCGCGAAATGAGCCTCAACGCCTAAAAATAGCTCGCAAAGGGCGACGAAACCCGCAATATGCAATACGGAGGCGGGCGTGAGATTGTGCAGCTGGAGGCCGTAGAACTCCAGAAGCCCGCGGAGAAATGGATGAATTGGAAATCCTAGTCCCCTCATTAGATAGGGGACGAGGCACACCCGCTCTCCTTTAGAAGGATTGGGGGTGCTCTCCGCTTGTTTTCCGCCATTATAGGTGGCGAGACCGGCTCGGACCGGGACCATGTATGCCTGAGGGAGAAATCCCTTGGCCTGAAGCGACACTAACTCGCTATGCGGGATGGTGCAACTCTCCCAGTCCCCGGGTTTGGGACCGGAGGGGCGAGGGGAGGAGCTGCGACGGCTGGTCATGTTGGAATGGACCTTTGCTGGAAGCGCTCTGATGATAACTCGCGGAGAGGAGAAGATGTGGTTTGGACCTAAATCCCCATCCCGTTAAATAGGCGGCTCGTTTATACGCCTAGGGGTGTGGGCGTAAAAACGCCCCGGCTTTTCGCATTCGTTTGACACGTGGAAGACGGCCATTATTGGGCGTGGAAGCCAAGGAGCACTACATTATAAAAATCGGACATTATTCCTACAGGTACACAAGATTTGGAGGAGAACCCGCCTTGCAATGCCGAACAATCTGCGCGCCGAACTCGTCGTCATTGAAGCCTGGTTCGGGGGCTACCGAGGGAGTC
Organism: Triticum urartu; assembly: GCF_003073215.2. Lineage (NCBI taxonomy): Eukaryota > Viridiplantae > Streptophyta > Magnoliopsida > Poales > Poaceae > Triticum > Triticum urartu. The sequence continues at coordinate 563,443,512 of NC_053027.1, forward strand.
CTGGATTAGGGGGTGTTCGGGTAGCCGGACTATACCTTCAGCCGGACTCCTGGACTATGAAGATACAAGATTGAAGACTTCGTCCCGTGTCCGGATAGGACTTTCCTTTGCGTGGAAGGCAAGCTTGGCGATGCGGATATTCAAGATCTCCTACCATTGTAACCGACTCTATGTAACCCTAATCCTATCCGGTGTCTATATAAACCGGAGGGTTGTAGTCCGTAGGCAATCAACTCCATACGCAACAATCATACCATAGGCTAGCTTCTAGGGTTTAGCCTCCTTAATCTCGTGGTAGGTCTACTCTTGTACTACCCATATTATCAATATTAATCAAGCAGGACGTAGGGTTTTACCTCCATCAAGAGTGCCCGAATCTGGGTAAAACATCGTGTTCCCTGCCTCCTGTTACCATCTAGCCTAGACGCACAGTTCGGGACCCACTACCCGAGATCCGCCGGTTTTGACACCGACAGCAGCGCTTATCTTCTCCTTCCCATGGCGGGCAGCCCGTTCCCGATGGGACTCATAGTCTGCCCAACCGGTGATGGGGAATGAAAGATCTTCCGGCTGCCGGGACTGCGATGATCCAGCCCCAGAGAACCCGAGCGCCTGTTGAGCCGACACTATGGAGTCGCGGCGGACATATCCGTCCGTTGGTCGGGCGATGTCCTCCTGGGAGCGGCGGGGTGCAATGCGGACCGTCATTGCCTCCTCCAACCCGCACGAGATGACACCCCAGTCGACGGATCCGAACTGATAGGAGTCAGATCTGCTGCCTGCCATGCCGGAGAAGGCCGAAGACCATCAGAGGTGAGCTCGGGTGACAGGGGGGAGTGGAGGGGGGAATGAAGTGGCTAGGGTTTGGTCCGGCGAGCGGATGGGGACGAATATATGTGGGGTCGGGTGGGCCAGCATGCGCCGGGTCTGACATGGTGGACTCACCCGGGCGCCTCCACATCCGCTTCATATTTGGGCTGGATATGAGGTGTGCCAGTCAGCCTGGATGTTTCAGACCCGTTTTGAGGCGCTTGCCTGGGTTAGATTTTTGTGACCGGTCAGTGACCGGACAGGCTATCCGGACATATGAGGAGGTTTTGGGGCGCCCGACTTTAGATGCTCTTATACAATTTAGTTGTGGACTTGTGGTCTCGTTTCCACGTTGATGTAAAGGCATCTAGCCGTCTGTCTTAGAGAAGAAAATATTTTTATTAGCGAAAATATTATTATTATTATTAACTGTAATCGCACAGAAAGCATGTAGGTCTCAGACGGATGGAGGCGGTAAGAAGGGCAGAAGGGTTTTTCTAGGGAATCAGTATTATCGAGAAAGAAGATGAAATAAAATTAAAATTAAAATGAAAACAAAATAATGAATTTTCTAGGAATGAATAAAAAATTAAGAAGAAAGAAAATAAAAATAAAAAACAAAATAATGAAATTTTCTAGGGAAGATTGAAACCTTTTAAGAAGAAAGAAAAAAAATATAAACAAAAACAAAATAATGAAGTTTTCTAGGGAAGAATGAAACCCTTTAAGAAAAAAGAAAATAAAAAACTAAAAAAACAAAATAATAAATTTTTCTATGAAATAATGAAACCGTTTAAGAAAAAATATACAAAAACTAAGAAAATGAAGTTTTCAATGTAATAATGAAACCCTTTAAGAAGAAATAAAATGTAAAAGTAAAATCAAAATCTAAATAATAAGTTTTCTAGGGGAAAATGAAACCCTTTAAGAAGAAAGAAAGAAAAAACATGCACACAAGTATGCCCTGAAATTGCACTTAGGTAATATGCAAAAAATAAGCATTACAGTGCAATTTTTGCTCCCTACTATAATTTACACACATGGTGTATCATACTTGCATGCATACTTACTTACAAACACAAAAATAAAAATATTTTTCTCAAAGAAGAAATCAAGTATAATGGCATTGGTAGCACCCTTTAAGAAGAAAGAAAGTAAAAAATAATAATGATAAAATTTGCACATAGATTGCACTTTTTTAGTTATGTAAGAATAAACTTATAATAGTGAAGTTTACATAAAAACAAAGTTTTTAAACAAGGAACAAATTAGTAGCATTGGTATCATCCTTAAAAACAGGAAATGAATTAAAAACTAAACATAATAAAACAAATAAAGTTTTCTAGGAGAGAACAAATTAGTGATATTTGTATTACTCTTAGGAAGAAGAATTTTTTTAAAAAACTTGCTGACAATTTCAGTGAAATTGCACTTTTTATAATATGCAGTGAATACACATATAATAATACAACTTTAGTAGGCTAGTATAATTTACACACATATTGTATAGTACTTTCACGTATACATACACATAATAATAGAAAAAGGTATTTAATTAAGAAAAAATAGCAGAAAACAATTAGCATGTGTATCACCCTTAAAGAATAAAGAAAATGGAAAAAGTTTCCACACAGTTAGCACAAAAAATGGACTTTTTATAATATGTAGAATAAATATATAAGTGTGAAGATTTCATATCTAATGTAATTTGGAGATGTATTACTTGCATGTATACATTTACACACACTCAAAATCTGAAAATACACGTAAAAAAACTCAACTGAAAAAAAGCATACACGTGCAGAAAACAAAAGCAAACACATGAATAAAAAACATGCACACACCAAAATCCAGCCCAAGAAGGAAATGGACTGACCCAAAATAGGGGTCAGTCGAATCCAAACAACCCATTACACTAGCAAAACATGACAGAAAAAAAGAAAAAGAAAACTACACAAATCTTAAAGCACAATCCAAAGGCCACAAAATCAACTGACCACTAGACCTAAATTCAGCTGACTGAAATCTAGCTAAAGTGTTGCAGTGCAGGGAGGCATGAAAAGGAAAATGTGAGCCATCTATGGTGGTGGTCGTGTCCATCGTCAGGCAAGGGGCCCATGTTGGCATGTTCCCAACCCCTCCTCTACTGTCGCGTGTTGTGTTTTGCGTGTGACCGTCGCAGTGCAGCGCGGCAGAGGCTGAGCGACGAGGCAGGTGTGTGGGTGGGTTTTGACGCCTTTCATGAGAGACCATGTACCTAAACATAGGAATATTTTGTAATCCAAACCAAACCCAGACCGGTCCATACATGTACAGGTCTATCAATCAAACCAAATCAGTCTAAACTATAAGTGCTATAATCCAAACCAAACTGAACTACTCGTGTTTACAAACCAACCAATCCAGCCCATTTCCTAGAATCGGTTTGTGTCCAAAATTTGGAACTATGGATTGCACATGCGCACGTGGATAGTTGTTGATGCTTTCATACTCGTTTCCATAACTGAACAGCCACGCTGTTGATGCACTTTGTTGCAGTCAGCAAAGTAGCGGCCGGATACGCCGGCTAGCCTTGGGTGCACCGCTATGTAACACCGATGCATATGTACGCGACTTGGTCACGGGCTGTTGCATCTTGGTTCAGTGGTGACATCTCTCACCTGCAGAGAGAGGGAGAGAAGGAGAGAGCGTGAGATTTGGTTTAGACTATGAGTTGAAACTGTTTGGAACCAATCGGTCTTTGTCCAGACCAAACCAATCCCATCCAAAAAAAATATAGCCCATACCAAACTGAGTCAACGTAGTGTCTTAGTCTATTTTGTCCAATCCAATGACAGCATTATAGGAAACCAAGCTGAAATTATAGTTTGAATCCAAACTATTCCCAGGTTTACATGGACCGCTTGGGGCAAGACCAAGACCGGCACACATGAACCAACCCCAAAAGTGATTGCTCCAGTGCCCACTCATCTTTTTTGATTTCCCTTTTTCATTTCTGAACGAAGATGATTGAGGACGAGAGGATACTGACCCCACATCCTACTAATCCTCTATTCTGAAATAGTTACAACTCACTACCTATTTTTCATTTCATGCAACTATGCCACATCATCAAGTCATGCAATCATGCCAACCCAACAATCATGTATGATCATTTGTTTCTCTAATTTTTGTGTGGGTGTAGACGCGACATCTTAGAGCAAATATACATAGGTCATGTTACATGTTTTTTTTTGTAGGCACCCGTTGACTTCAATCCAACATATATCTCTTTTTATACAACATTTTATCACATGCCTTGTATGGTTTATTGTTTTCAAAATATAAACATTGAGCAATCTTAAAAAAAAAAATTGCAGTAGTTTTAGTTTTTCCACATCCAACTATGCATTAGTTTTTATTAAGATTCATTGTCTAGTGTATTTTAAATATGCAACGCTCGTAATGATCCCAAGAGCAAACGGCGGCATTAACTAATGCACGTATGTCTTGATGGATATGGTGGCCGTAAGACCATCTACAAACCGGATATTTCAAATATGACCCCCAAACGTTTAGAACGTGTTCAGGCGCGTCCACTGGCAGTGATCGAACACGCCTCAAATTTCACGATTTACATCCGGACATCTCATACTCGATTCTTAAATCCATACAAAGACACGCAAAAGAGATAAACCTACGTACTACGTTCATTACCTAGCTATTCCTCGTCAGAGATGTAGACGATATCAGTGCCCGGCTCCAACATCATGAGCGGTAGCTACAGCTCCGCTACGACCTCCTCCTCCTCCACCTCCTCTATCTCCGCATCCAGTTTGGCTTAGAGCGCGTTAGACGCCGCCTGCTCCTGCCAGAGGAATGTCTGGTTGGCCTCCACAGAGGCCTCGTCCTGGATGGACTCTAGGATGGCCTGCTGCTCTGTCATCTCCTCCGATTGGGCGCTCGGATGGAAGGGGTACGGGGTGTCGGGCGCGGCGGGGGAGACATCTCCTCGACCATGTCTGAACCTTCCTGCGACTCTACCGCCGCCATCTCCCTCTCTTGCTGCCGGCGCCGCCGTATCTTCCGGGCGACATTCTCCACCTAGCAAGACAGAGCCGAGGAAGGGACGACGACGGATGAGGCGGACTGTGTCTCCGTTGCGGCGGTTGAGGTCGGGCTGGACGACATCTACGGCGGGGATCGGGACCGGTGGAGAGGATTGGGGGGAAGGGTGCAAGGGTGGCGGACGACAAGGGCTTGTGTGCGGGAAAGGTTGGAGGGCGGCGGGAGGACGAGGAAGGGTTTGGTGAATTTGATGCAATTTACGATGAGGTCGGGCGGTCGGGTCCGACGTAGTGGGCATGCCCAGGCGCCCACTATTCGTCTCATATTTAGGCTGGATATGGAGGGTGCCGGCTAGCCCGAGCGGTTTAAGGCGTCCGTCTGATTAAAATTTCATGACCGAACAGTGACCAAGCGGCCCGCCCGAACATATGAGACGGCTTTGAAGCGCCCGGCTGTAGATGGTGCGGTGCGTGCATCACGCATGTGAGATCGGCCACCATGGTATCATGTCTGATGGTTGGTATCGTGTGATATCTTTTTGCATGCGTTGATCCATCCATGCATGCATGGCTGTGGTGCCTCCCTATGAACCGAGCTCGACTGACGAGTAATGACGGGCCGCGCGCAGATGCACTGTCCGTGTGGCCCTTGCCAAGTGCCCCGTCCTGTCCGCGGCACGCAAACCCTGGTCACACGTTGTCTGTTTTTTTTAACAGAGTACAGACGCAAGTGCTTATATACATGCGCATACACGTACCTTTATGAATGCACACACGCACATTCTATCTCTATAAGCACCTTCGAAAGACTGAGCCGACATATCATCTTAAAATTTATGAAGTTACCGTAGCCACCTCATCGACGGGAACGTCTTCTCCCACTGAATACGCATCACCGGAAATCCTAAAATAATCCAGGAATAAATACGAGCATCAGGACTTGAATCCTGATGGGCTGGGATACCACGTTGTTTGTTGGTTTGTTTCACTTGCGCGTTTGGGACGGTACGGACGAATATACACCAGATCAACCAACAGTCTCTCACAGTTGTGAACCCAGGCCGGTCGATGTCTCGATGGATTTGGTGGCCGATGCATGCGTTGTGGTACGCCGTCTCTCGCTCTCATCTCACACACAGGCTGGCTGGCTGTATCTAGTTTGGCGCATATGAGACCGGCCGGCCACATACTAGTGTTAAACTGCTCCGTCCGCTAAACCGGCCGGCCGGGGCAATGCAGAATTGCAGGCAAGAAGTGGAGTGGAGACACCGCTGCGCCTGCGACTGCGATTGCTGTTCCGGCCAGTATGTGCTCTAGCTGAGCAAACGGGAGTACCACCCCCCCCCCCCCCCCCCCCCCCCCCCCCCCCCCCCCCCCCCGCGTTCCACAATGTAATACAGATAGATTTTTTTGAAAAATCAAATTTAACGAACTTTGATTAAGTTTGTAAGAACATCTACCGCCAGACTTTGCAAATCCGGTCCTTCAAAAATCCACGAACGCGACCGGAGGTGATGCCTCAAATTAGACACTCTGCATCCGAGTCTCTCCTAAATCTATCCCGAATACTAAAGCAGATGCTGCTTCTGGTGGTCCGTCATCTACTTTTACAGAAACCCCCTGACTTTACTGATAATCAACCTGCAATCCATCATTTAAGTGACAGGAAAATGATTCAGTTTTACAAAAATGACCCTGTCTTTTAGTACTCAACCAACGTTCACGTGTACGTTAAAAACAGCAGAGTTTCTGCCCGTACGTCTGTCGTGGGAGTAAGTCTGACAGTAGAATAGGGTACATAGGAGGAGGCAGAATCCTAACTACGACAAGGTTGTGCACGCAAGATTTACGAGTTCATGCCCTTCTCGGAGGAAGTAACAACCCTACGTCTCGGTGTCCGGAGGCTTGGTCGACTGGATTATGTGTGAGTTACAAGGAGTGCGAACCCTTGTGCCAGTGGAGGGGAGTGGCTTATATAGAGTGCGCCAGGACCCCAGCCAGCCCACGTTACAAAGGGTTCAATGTACATTAAGGCAAGGCGTTACTGGTAACGCCAGTAATAAAGAGATATAAATGATCTTTAAGGCTACAGAGTGAATGACCGACCGTTGCCATCCTAAGTGACGTTAGGTCTTCTACACTCCGAGTGGTTTCTTGTATCGTCGAGTGAAGGTATCTTGGTCGAATGGAATTAGGGTATCCGAATGAGGTTGAAGGTCGACTGAATTGTACTCCTCAATGAACTCAGTCGGTGAAAGGATCGATATGGTTGACTAAGGGGGGGTGAATAGGAAACTAACAATTTTTAGCTTTTCTTTAGCAATTTAAACTTTGCATCAAAGTAGGTTGTCTAGATATGCAACTAGGTGAGCAACCTATATGATGCAATACGGATAGGAACACAGGCAAGCAAGATATATGAAACAAATAAGCTTCCACAAGTAAAGGCACGAGATAACCAAGAGTGGAGACGGTGGAGACGAGGATGTGTTGCTGAAGTTCCTTCCCTTTGAGAGGAAGTACGTCTCCGTTGGAGCGGTGTGGAGGCACAATGCTCCCCAAGAAGCCACTAGGGCCACCGTAATCTCCTCGCGCCCTCACACAATGCGAGATGCCGTGATTCCACTATTAGTGCCCTTGGAGGCGGCGACCAAACCTTTACAAACGAGGTTGGGGCAATCTCCACAACTCAATTGGAGGCTCCCAACGACACCACGAAGCTTCACCACAATGGACTATGGCTTCGCGGTGACCTCAACCGTCTAGGATGCTCAAACACCCAAGAGTAACAAGATCCGCAAGGGATTAGTGGGGGGGGGGAATCAAATATCTCTTGGTGGAAGTGTAGATCGGGGCCTTCTCAACCACTCCCGAGCAAATCAACAAGTTTGGTTGGCTAGGGAGTGAGATCGGGCGAAAATGGAGCTTGGAGCAATAATGGAGCTTAGTGGTGGAAGAGGTGAGTCAGCGGGGAAGAAGGGGACCCCTTATAAAGTGTGCGGAAAAGATCCAACCGTTACCCACCAACCAGCCCGCGGCCAGCGGTACTACCGCAAGGCCGCGCGGTACTACTGCTTGCAACCAAGCGGTACTACCGCACGGCTGTGCGGTACTACCGTACCGACCCACGGTACTGCCGCAACCCCAGCACAGAACCGATAAACAGACGCACAGAAGCTGGGGGCGGAACTTCCGCACGCGCGGTACTTGTTGGAAATATGCCCTAGAGGCAATAATAAATTGGTTATTGTTATATTTCCTTGTTCATGATAATCGTTTATTATCCATGCTATAATTGTATTGATAGGAAACTCAGATACATGTGTGGATACATAGACAACACCATGTCCCTAGTGAGCCTCTAGTTGACTAGCTCGTTGATCAATAGATGGTTATGGTTTCCTAACCATGGACATTGGATGTCGTTGATAACGGGATCACATCATTAGGAGAATGATGTGATGGACAAGACCCAATCCTAAGCATAGCACTAGATCGTGTAGTTCGTATGCTAAAGCTTTTCTAATGTCAAGTATCATTTCCTTAGACCATGAGATTGTGCAACTCCCGGATACCGTAGGAGTGCTTTGGGTGTATCAAACGTCACAACGTAACTGTGTGATTATAAAGGTGCATTACAGGTATCTCCGAAAGTGTCTGTTGGGTTGGCACGAATCGAGACTGGGATTTGTCACTCCGTGTAAGCGGAGAGGTATCTCTGGGCCCACTCGGTAGGACATCATCATATGCGCAATGTGACCAAGGAGTTGATCACGGGATGATGTGTTACCGAACGAGTAAAGAGACTTGCCGGTAACGAGATTGAACTAGGTATTGGATACCGACGATCGAATCTCAGGCAAGTAACATACCGATAGACAAAGGGAATTGTATACGGGATTGATTAAGTCCTTGACATCGTGGTTCATCCGATGAGATCATCGTGGAACATGTGGGAGCCATCATGGGTATCCAGATCCCGCTGTTGGTTATTGACAGGAGAACGTCTCGGTCATGTCTGCATGTCTCCCGAACCCGTAGGGTCTACACACTTAAGGTTCGGTGACGCTAGGGTTATGAAGATATGTGTATGCAGTAACCTGAATATTGTTCGGTGTCCCGGATGAGATCCCGGACGTCACGAGGAGTTCCGGAATGGTCCGGAGGTAAAGATTTATATATAGGAAGTCCTGTTTCGGCCATCGGGACAAGTTTCGGGGTCATCGGTATTGTACCGGGACCACCGGAAGGGTCCCGGGGGCCCACCGGGTGGGGCCACCTATCCCGGAGGGTACCATGGGCTGAAGTGGAAGGGATCCAGCCCAAAGTGGGCTGGGGCGCCACTTCCCTTATGGCCCATGCGCCTAGGGTGAAGGAGGAAACCCTAAAGAAGAGTCCCAAGGAGGGAAGGCACCTCCTAGGTGCCTTTGGGGGGGGGGAGGACTCCTCCCCTTGCCGCCGCCCCCTTGGAGATTGGATCTCCTAGGGGCTGGCGCACCCCCCCCTTGGGATTCCTATATATAGTGGGGTAGGAGGGCCTCTCAATCATACCTTTTTTGCCTTTGGTGCAGCCCCTCCCTCTCTCCCCGTTACGTCTCTCTCTCGTAGTATAGGCGAAGCCCTGCTACTGTGACGCCCTGCATCCACCACCACGCCGTCGTGCTGCTGAATCTTCATCAACCTCTCCCTCTCTCCTTGCTGGATCAAGGCGTGGGAGACGTCATCGGGCTGTACGTGTGTTGAACGCGGACGTGCCGTCTGTTCGGCACTAGGATCATCGGTGATCTGAATCACGACGAGTACGACTCCATCAACCCCGTTCACTTGAACGCTTCCGCTTAGCGATCTACAAGGGTATGTAGATGCACTCTCCTTCCCCTCGTTGCTGGTTTCTCCATAGATAGATCTTGGTGATACGTAGGAAAATTTTGAATTTATGCTACGTTCCCCAACAGTACTACCGTGCCCCCCATGCGGTACTACCGCGAGGCAAAAGTCCCAGCCAGGGGAGAAGGGAAACTTCCGTGCCTACTTCCGCAAAGAAACGGAAGTAGCAAAAACCCCCCCCTTGGGATTCCTATATATAGTGGGGTAGGAGGGCCCCTCAAACACAACTTTTGCCTTTGGTGCAGCCCCTCCCTCTCTCCCCGTTACGTCTCTCTCTCGTAGTATAGGCGAAGCCCTGCTACTGTGACGCCCTGCATCCACCACCACGCCGTCGTGCTGCTGAATCTTCATCAACCTCTCCCTCTCTCCTTGCTGGATCAAGGCATGGGAGACGTCATCGGGCTGTACGTGTGTTGAACGCGGAGGTGCCGTCCGTTCGGCACTAGGATCATCGGTGATCTGAATCATGACGAGTACGACTCCATCAACCCCGTTCACTTGAACGCTTCCGCTTAGCGATCTACAAGGGTATGTAGATGCACTCTCCTTCCCCTCGTTGCTAGTTTCTCCATAGATAGATCTTGGTGATACGTAGGAAAATTTTGAATTTATGCTACGTTTTCCCAACAGTGGCATCAGAGCTAGGTCTATTGCGTAGATTCTATGCACGAGTAGAACACAAAGTAGTTGTGGGCGTTGATTTTGTTCAATATGCTTGCCGTTACTAGTCTTATCTTGATTCGGCGGCATCGTGGGATGAAGCGGCCCGGACCAACCTTACACGTACTCTTACGTGAGACCGGTTCCACCGACAAACATGCACTAGTTGCATAAGGTGGCTAGCGGGTGTCTGTCTCTCCTACTTTAGTCGGATCGGATTCGATGAAAAGGGTCCTTATGAAGGGTAAATAGAAATTAGCATATCACGTTGTGGTTTTGCGTAGGTAAGAAACGTTCTTGCTAGAAACCCATAGCAGCCACGTAAAACATGCAAACAACAATTAGAGGACGTCTAACTTGTTTTTGCAGGGTATGCTATGTGATGTGATATGGCCAAAAGGATGTGATGAATGATATATGTAATGTATGAGATTGATCATGTTCTTGTAATAGATGATCATGGAGCCCCAAGATGGAGATCAAAGGAGCTATATGATATTGGCCATATCATGTCACTATTATTTGATTGCATATGATGTTTATCATGTTTATACATCTTATTTGCTTAGAACGACGGTAGTAAATAAGATGATCCCTCATTAAAATTTCAAGAAGTGTTCTCCCCTAACTGTGCACCGTTGCTACAGTTCGTCGCTTCGAAGCATCACGTGTTAATCGGGTGTGATAGATCCTTTCGTTCACATACAACGGGTGTAAGCAAGATTTACACATGCAAAAACACTTAGGGTTAACTTGATGAGCCTAGCATGTGAAGACATGGCCTCGGAACACAGAGACCGAAAGGTCGAGCATGAGTCGTATAGAAGATACGATCAACATGAAGATGTTCACCGACGTTGACTAGTCCGTCTCACGTGTTAATCGGACACGGCCTAGTTCACTCGGATCATGTAATCACTTAGATGACTAGAGGGATGTCTATCTGAGTGGGAGTTCATAAGATGAACTTAATTATCCTGAACATAGTCAAAAGGTCTTCGCAAATTATGTCGTAGCTCGCGCTTTAGTTCTACTGTTTAGATATGTTCCTAGAGAAAAATTAGTTGAAAGTTGATAGTAGCAATTATGCGGACTAGGTCCGTAGACTGAGGATTGTCCTCATTGCTTCTTAGAAGGCTTATGTCCTTAATGCACCGCTCAGTGTGCTGAACCTCGAACGTTGTCTGTGGATGTTGCGAACATCTGACATACACGTTTTGATAACTACGTGATAGTTCAGTTAAACGGTTTAGAGTTGATGCACCAAAGACGTTTTTTTGAAACATCGCAAAACATATGAGATGTTTTGAGGGCTGAAATTGGGATTTCAAGCTCGTGCCCACGTCAAGAGGTATAAGACCTCCGACGATTTTCTTAGCCTGCAAACTAAGGAGAAAAGCTCAATTGTTGAGCTTGTGCTCGGATTGTCTGAGTACAACAATCATTTGAATCGTGTGGGAGTTGACCTTCCAGATGAGATAGTGATGTTTCTCCGAAGTCATTACCACCAAGCTGCTAGAGCTTCGTGATGAACTATAATATATCAAGGACATATATGATGATCTTTGAGATATTCGCGATGTTTGACACCACAAAAGTAGAAATCAAGAAGGAGCATCAATTGTTGATGGTTGGTGAAACCACTAGTTTCAAGAAGGGCAAGGGCAAGAAGGGATACTTCATGAAACGGCAATTCAGCTGCTGCTCTAGTGAAGAAACCCAAGGTTGAACCCAAACCCGAGACTAAGTGCTTCTGTAATAAGGGGAACAGCCACTGGAGCAGAATTACCCTAGATACTTGGTAGATGAGAAGGCTGGCAAGGTCGATAGAAGTATATTGGATATACATTGTGTTGATGTGTACTTTACTAGTACTCCTAGTAGCACCAGGGTATTAGATACCGGTTCGGTTGCTAAGTGTTAGTAACTCGAAATATAAGCTACGGAATAAACAGAGACTAGCTAAAGGTGAGCTGACGATATGTGTTGGAAGTGTTTCCAATGTTGATATGATCAAGCATCGCACGCTCCCTCTACCATCGAGATTGGTGTTTGCGTTGAGCATAGACATGATTGGATTATGTCTATCGCAATACGGTTATTCATTTAAGGAGAATAATGGTTACTCTGTTTATTTGAATAATACCTTCAAATGGTCTTACACCTGAAATGAATGGTTTATTGAATCTCGATCGTAGTGATACACATGTTCATGCCAAAAGATAGTAATGATAGTACCACCTACTTGTGGCACTGCCACATAAGTCATATCGGTATAAAACGCATGAAGAGGCTCCATGTTGATGGATCTTTGGGCTCACTCGTTTTTGAAAGGTTTGAGACATGCGAACCATGTCTATTGGTAGATATGCATGAAGAAACTCCATGCAAATGGACCGTTTTGTACTCACTTGATTTTGAATCACTTGAGACATGCAAATCATACCACATGGGCAAGATGACTGAAAGCCTCGGTTTCAGTAAAATGGAACTAGAAAGCAACTTGTTGGAAGTAATACATTTTGATGTGTGCAGTCCAATGAGTGCTGAGGCATGTAGTGGATATCGTTATATTCTTACTTCACAGATGATTTGAGTAGATGTTGAGTATATTTACTTGATGAATCACGAGTCTGAATTATTGAAAGGTTCATGTAATTTCAGTGTGAAGTTGAAAGATCGTCGTGATAAGAGGATAAAAATATCTATGATATGATCATAGAGATGAATATCTGAATTACGAGTTTGGCACAGAATTAAGACATTGTGGAAATTGTTTCACAACTAATACAGCCTGGAACACCATAGTGTGATGGTGTGTCCGAACATCATAACTGCACCCTATTGGATATGATGCATACCATGATGTCTCTTATCAAATTACCACAATAGTTTATGGGTTAGGCATTAGAGACAACCACATTCACTTTAAATAGGGCACCACGTAATTCCGATGAGATGACACCGTATGAACTATGGTTTAGAGAAACCTAAGCTGTCATTTCTTAAAAGTTTGGGACTGCGACGCTTATGTGAAAAAGTTTCAGGCTGATAAGCTCGAACCCAAAGCGGATAAATGCATCTTCATAGGACACCAAAAACAGTTGGGTATACCTCCTGTCTCAGATCCAAAAGCAATAAAGGATTGTTTCTAGAATCGGGTCCTTTCTCGAGGAAAAGTTTCTCTCGAAAGAATTGACTGGGAGGATGGTGGAGACTTGATGAGGTTATTGAACCGTCTCTTCAACTAGTGTGTGGCAGGGCACAGGAAGTTGTTCCTGTGGCACCTACACCAATTGAAGTGGAAGCTTATGATAGTGATCATGAAACTTCAGATCAGGTCACTACCAAACCTCGTGGGATGACAAGGATGCGTACTACTTCAGAGTGGTACGTGATCCTGTCTTGAAAGTCATGTTGCTAGACAACAATGAACCTACGAGCTATGGAGAAGCGATGGTGGGCCCGGATTCCGATAAATGGCTCGAGGCCATAAAATCCGAGAGAGGATCCATGTATGGAAACAAAGTGTAGACTTTGGCACAGCAGCTCGATGGTCGTAAGGCTGTTGAGTGCAGATGGATTTTAAGAGGAAGACGGACAATGATGGTAAGTATCACCATTAAGAAAGCTCGACTTGTCGTTAAGAAGTTTCCGACAAGTTCAAGGAGTTGACTACGGTGAGACTTCCTCACTCGTAGCGATGCTAAGAGTCTGTTGGAATTATGTTAGCGATCACTGCATTATTTATGAAATCTTGCAGATAGGATGTCAAAACATTGTTTCCTCGACGATTTTTGAGGAAAGGTTGTATGTGATACAACCGGAAGGTTTTGTCAATCCTGAAAGATGCTAATAAGTATGCAAAGCTCCAGCAATCCTTCTGAGGACTGGAGTAAGCATCTCGGAGTTGGAATGTACGCTTTGATGAGATGATCAAAGATTTTGGGTTTATATAAAGTTTATGAGAAACTTGTATTTCCAAAGAAGTGAGTGGGAGCACTATAGAATTTCTGATGAGTATATGTTGTTGACATATTGTTGATCAGAATGACGTAGAATTTCTGGAAAGCATATAGGGTTATTTGGAAAGTGTTTTTCAATGTAAAACCTGGATTAAGCTACTTGAACATTGAGCATCAAGATCTATGAGGATAGATCAAAAGGCTTAAAAGTACTTTCAAATGAGCACATACCTTGACATGATCTTGAAGGTGTTCAAGATGGATCAGTCAAAAAGGGAGTTCTTGCCTGAGTTGTAAGGTATGAAGTTAAGACTTAAAGCTCGACCACGGCAGAATAGAGAGAAAGGACGAAGGTCGTCCCCTATGCTTAAGACATAGGCTCTACAGTATGCTATGCTGTGTACCACACCTGAAGTGTGCCTTGCCATGAGTCAGTCAAGGGGTACAAGAGTGATCCATGAATGGATCACAGGACAGCGGTCAAAGTTATCCTTAGTAACTGGTGGACTAAGGAAGTTTCTCGGTTATGGAGGTGGTAAAAGAGTTCATCGTAAAGGGTTACGTCGATGCAAGCTTAACACCTATCCGGATAGCTCTGAGTAGAGATACCGGATGCATATAATGGAGCAACAATTTAGAATAGCTCCAAGTAGACCAGTTATTTGGATTAGCTCCAAATGGAACGTGGTAGCTGCATCTAGGAGATGACATAGAGATTTGTAAAGCACACACGGATCTGAAAGGTTCAGACCCGTTGACTAAAACCTCTCTCACAAGCAACATGATCAAACCTAAAACTCATTGAGTGTTAATCACATAGTGATGTGAACTAGACTACTGACTCTAGTAAACTCTTGGGTGTTAGTCACATGGCGATGTGACCTGTGAGTGTTAATCACATGGCGATGTGAACTAGATTATTGACTCTAGTGCAAGTGGGAGACTGTTGGAAATATGCCCTAGAGGCAATAATAAATTGGTTATTATTATATTTCCTTGTTCATGATAATCGTTTATTATCCATGCTATAATTGTATTGATAGGAAACTCAGATACATGTGTGGATACATAGACAACACCATGTCCCTAGTGAGCCTCTAGTTGACTAGCTCGTTGATCAATAGATGGTTACGGTTTCCTAACCATGGACATTGGATGTCGTTGATAACGGGATCACATCATTAGGAGAATGATGTGATGGACAAGACCCAATCCTAAAGCATAGCACTAGATCGTGTAGTTCGTATGCTAAAGCTTTTCTAATGTCAAGTATCATTTCCTTAGACCATGAGATTGTGCAACTCCCGGATACCGTAGGATGCTTTGGGTGTATCAAACGTCACAACGTAACTGGGTGACTATAAAGGTGCATACAGGTATCTCCGAAAGTGTCTGTTGGGTTGGCACGAATCGAGACTGGGATTTGTCACTCCGTGTAAGCGGAGAGGTATCTCTGGGCCCACTCGGTAGGACATCATCATATGCGCAATGTGACCAAGGAGTTGATCACGGGATGATGTGTTACCGAACGAGTAAAGAGACTTGCCGGTAACGAGATTGAACTAGGTATTGGATACCGACGATCGAATCTCAGGCAAGTAACATACCGATAGACAAAGGGAATTGTATACGGGATTGATTAAGTCCTTGACATCGTGGTTCATCCGATGAGATCATCGTGGAACATGTGGGAGCCATCATGGGTATCCAGATCCCGCTGTTGGTTATTGACAGGAGAACGTCTCGGTCATGTCTGCATGTCTCCCGAACCCGTAGGGTCTACACACTTAAGGTTCGGTGACGCTAGGGTTATGAAGATATGTGTATGCAGTAACCCGAATATTGTTCGGAGTCCCGGATGAGATCATAGATGTCACGAGGAGTTCCGGAATGGTCCGGAGGTAAAGATTTATATATAGGAAGTCCTGTTTCGGCCATCGGGACAAGTTTCGGGGTCATCGGTATTGTACCGGGACCACCGGAAGGGTCCCGGGGGCCCACCGGGTGGGGCCACCTATCCCGGAGGGCCCCCCCTTGGGATTCCTATATATAGTGGGGTAGGAGGGCCTCTCAATCATACCTTTTTTGCCTTTGGTGCAGCCCCTCCCTCTCTCCCCGTTACGTCTCTCTCTCGTAGTATAGGCGAAGCCCTGCTACTGTGACGCCCTGCATCCACCACCACGCCGTCGTGCTGCTGAATCTTCATCAACCTCTCCCTCTCTCCTTGCTGGATCAAGGCGTGGGAGACGTCATCGGGCTGTACGTGTGTTGAACGCGGACGTGCCGTCTGTTCGGCACTAGGATCATCGGTGATCTGAATCACGACGAGTACGACTCCATCAACCCCGTTCACTTGAACGCTTCCGCTTAGCGATCTACAAGGGTATGTAGATGCACTCTCCTTCCCCTCGTTGCTGGTTTCTCCATAGATAGATCTTGGTGATACGTAGGAAAATTTTGAATTTATGCTACGTTCCCCAACAGTACTACCGTGCCCCCCATGCGGTACTACCGCGAGGCAAAAGTCCCAGCCAGGGGAGAAGGGAAACTTCCGTGCCTACTTCCGCAAAGAAACGGAAGTAGCAAAAACCCGACACAGTAGTACTGCCGAGGGGCGGTACTACTGCCTGACCGCATAGCGCGGTACTACCGCACGGCGAAAGCGGTACTACCGCGGTAGGTGCGGATGTAAAAAATTACATCCGCTCCTACTACCGCAAAGGGGCGGCACTAGCCTGGTGGGCAGCGGTAGTGCGGCTCCAGGGGAGCGGTACTACCGTGGGCACCTGCGGTACTACCGCGCCACCGCGCGGTACTACCGCGGATGCCTACGGTACTACCGTTGACCCAGGAGCAGTACTACCGCAACCAACAACGGCAGCCAGACAAGGGAGGCAAGAAAACGAAGGAAGCTCCAAGGAAGAAGGAGGGGATAAGAAGGAGATGTGTACGTGATGATTCCACCCAAACCTTTCCAACGCGGACCCCCTCTTAATAGTACGGCTTTCCTACGACTCAAATCCACCAAAAAGAAACATAGAAAAGACGCCGTCTTTGTCAGTCTTCAAGGGGCACCCAATCGTCTTGTGCCTAGCAAAGAAGTGTCTGGAATACTCATGGCACACGATTAGTCCGCAAATGCGTTGTCATCAATCACCAAAACACTTAGGGATAAATATGTACTTACAATCTCCCCCTTTTTTGGTGAATTGATGACAAAACGGGATTTGCACAAAGAAAATATTATTAAGTAAATGCAAACCCCTCCACTCTATAATATAGACGGGCTCCCCCTAGATGTGTGCCACTGCATGGCACACGAATACTAGGAACAGAGCTCCCCCTATATTATAGAGACAAGGCATATCTATCACTAGACAAGCTAGTACAAACATAAGTTAACTAAGATAGATAGAGTGCATATGTCTTACACGATATGTAGGATAGGTCTCGAAGGCACAAACCAAACAAAAGCAAACGAGGCAAACAAGGTCCAAACAACAAAGCAGACAAACACACCAAGCACGACACAATGCTAATCCCTACACTCTCTCCCCCTTTGGCATCGAGACGCCAAAAAGGCAGAGAGGACACCTACACACACGGGGTGGCTCAGGCAGAGAAGTCGTCCCACTGCTCCTCGTGCTCCTCGTCAGACCCAGCGGCAGGGATAGTCTCCTCGAGGTCATCCTCTGAACTGGTCCACTTGTATCCCTGCTTTGACATCCAGGCAGCCTCAGGTGTGATGACGTACTCAGACCCGCCAGACACATCCTCTCCAAAGAGCCTCATAACCTTCTTGTCACGGCGTCGACTCTCCTTATCAGCCACGTGAGCCCTGTACTGTCTCTTCGCCTGCATGTAGAAGAGAGTCTTCATCTTGTCCTTTAGCTTCTTGGCCCATGACGGCTCAGAGGAAGAAGTGGTGGACCTAGCAGCACGGTCCTCAGCAACATTCTCAGCAGCAGCAGCCTTCCCCTCACCAGCAGCCCTCCTAGCAGAAGAGGCCTCAGCACGGGTAGTGGTGTTGGCCCAGTTGGGGTTGACGCGGAGGCTGATGGACTCATGGCATATCCAGTCTGGAGCAAGGAACTCATCACCTGGGTACATCTTCTCCCAAGTGGTGGAGAGCAGCAGAAACGGGTACGGTCCATAGATAGGTACCTTGCGAGTGAACACCGCAAACCGAAGCTCACACCACATGATGTGTGAGACATCAAGTGGCTGAGTCTGAGAAGAACGTGCCTCTGCACACAAGAGCAACATGTCCACTAGATATGCATGTACCTTGTCCTTGTCGCCAATGCGTGGGAACAGAGTGTTGCGGAAGATGCGATGCATGATATCCAGAAAGGAGTTTAACACCCAAGATGACTTGCCATTGGGGAGTACCTTCTCAACAAGGAAGGGCTGAAGCAGGTTCTTGTTGGCAGACTCAGAGTTAGCATGGGGGCGAACGCCAACGGGGGTGTGAAGCCCGTCATCAGGAATGTGCAGCAGATCCATGAACTCTTTCCATGTAGCAGACAGCTGACGGCCATTGGTCATCCAGGTCATCCTCCGCTCCTCCCCGGGATGAAAGTACACTGAGGCAAAGAACTGACAGATGAGCTCAGGGTCATAGTCAAGGTGAAAAGAGATCACCGGCTCAATAGCAAACTGCTCCACCAAGTCCAGAGCCTCTCCAAAATAGTCACGAAACTTGTCCTTCCGCAGGTGATGCATGTCTATCCACTTGACATCCACGAAGGTATTCTGCTTGTTCTTGATCACATCCAGATAGATGAGAGCCTGTTGCTTGGTCCAGAACAACTCGGTGCCTCTGAGGATAGCCCGAGGATTCACATAGGGATTGATCTTCCGGCGCTCGACATGCTCAGTGGTTGAAATCTCGTCCATGCCCTTAGCAGGTTCCTTTTGCTTGCTAGCAGTGGTCTTGACATTGCGCTTGGGGGCATTGGAGCCCTCTGGGGCTTCATCTTGGGGGTTGCGCAGACGCTTGGAGCCAGTGTCACGACTGGGATTGGAATGGCGAGAGCCACCACCTGAGACACAGAACGCAAAAACACCCACAACAGCCAAGAGAGATTAATGCAAAGATCACAACAACGCAAGTGAAACAAGTAGAAAGCACACATGATAAATGCCTAGAGAGAGATTTGATCCCTACGGTAGTACTGCCAACTGCTGCGGAGCTAAGATAGTAGTACGGCTCTTAGACGCGGTAGTACCGTGCGAGATCACGGTAGTACCGGGTGTAGGAGCGGTAGTACGATCTTAGCGCCGCGGCTGGCGCTGTAGTACCGCGACTGCAGAGCGGTAGTACCGCTCAGTACAGTAGTACCGCACCTGACGGGCGGTAGTACCGCAAGAGCGGTAGTACCGCATATTAGGCACGGTAGTACCGCACCGCGTCAGATCTGAACAAGTTCAAATCTGAAAAAGCCCGCGAAACCACGGCGGTACTACGGTTGGACAAAGCTACCACAAGACAGCATATCAAGTATGTTTCCTACGCATCACGACTCTCCTACATCCTACTCTTGCACAGATTTGGCCTAAAATCTCAAGAACGACAAGTTTCTCCCCAAAAACCTAGAAGCAAGAGAACAGCCAAGAAAAAGAGGGATTTGGGGAAAAACCTTGGTCCATGGCAAGAGGAAGTGGTGGGGAACGATCCTACCGGTCGGAATCCGAGGAGAGTGGCCGGAGACGGAGATCCGGCGAGGGCCTCCGGCGCCGTTCTTGAGAGAGAGAGAGAGAGACGTGGAGAGAGAGACAAAAGAATGGGTATGGGGAGTTGGAACTCCCCTGCCCGAGTCATAACCCCCACGTGCCCTCGACGGCGCGGTAGTACCGTGCCCAAACACGGTAGTACCGCCCGGCACGGTACTTCCGAAGTACCGCACCAGAGCGGTAGTACCGTGTTGTGGTGCAGTAGTACCGTGCCTCCCAAAGCGGTAGTACCGCGCCCAGACGCGGTAGTATCGTGGGCTCAAGAAGATGCACGTTTCGAGCACACGAAAAACTGGATCTTTGCACAAAACACTCCGAGCCAACACGACACCACAAGACCACCCAACACACAAAACCAGAAAGGCACACGACAAACGAACCAACCACGAGACACCACCTCTCCAAAAAGAGAGGGCGGTGGCCGTAGCCACCCATGTTTGAGTCAATTGGTATGGCACCACGAAGAATTATCCTTGGGTCCATGACCAAAACTCGTCTTTGAAGCACAAGTACCATCAAACATGGCTAATGTGAAAGACTTGATCGATTTATGCATAATGGGGGGAGGGAGAGTTCATTGAGAGAACATCACTCCCCCTATGTCCATGCCTACATCTAAATAGACAACACGTTGAGTATGGTGGGGTGTGCAAGGGTTCAAGCAACATTGCTCGAATCGATGATATTTAGCTCATGCCTTAACTCGCGAAATCTTGCTTCATCCAAGGGCTTCATGAAGATATCTGCAAGGTAATCATGAGTGTTGACGTAGTTGAGCTCGATCTCTCCTCGCCTAATGTGATCCCGGATGAAGTGATACCGGATCTCAATATGCTTCGTCTTGAAGTGTTGCACCGGGTTGAGAGAGATCTTGATGGCATTTTCATTGTCACAACAAAGAGGCACTTTGTCACAAGTGACACCGTAATCCTTTAAAGTTTGCCTCATCCATAGGAGTTGAGCACAACAACTACCGGCGGCAACATACTCCGCCTCAGTGGACGAGAGAGACACACAACTTTGCTTTTTGGAAGACCAACTTACCAAAGAGCAACCAAGGAATTGGCACCCTCCGGAAGTGGACTTCCTATCCACTTTGTCTCCCGCCCAATCGGAATCCGAGTACCCTACAAGCTTGAAGTTTGATCCTCTTGGGTACCATAAGCCAAAGTTTGGGGTATGAGCCAAATATTGAAAGATTCGTTTGACCGCCACATAGTGACTTTCCTTAGGTGCGGCTTGAAACCGTGCACAAATTCCCACACTCAACATGATGTCTGGTCTAGATGCACAAAGGTAAAGCAAGGATCCAATCATGGAACGATATACCTTTTGATCCACCACTTTACCGTTGGGATCTAAGTCAAGTTGGCACTTGGTGGGCATAGGAGTGGAAGCCGGCTTGACGTCACTTAGCTTGAATCTCTTGAGCATGTCTTGAGTGTATTTGGATTGATTGATGAAGGTTACTTCTCTTCTTTGCTTCACTTCGAACCCTAGAAAGAACTTCAACTCTCCCATGGAGGACATCTCGAACTTTGAGGTCATGAGAGCGGCAAATTCCTCATTAGCTTTGTTAGGAGAACCAAAGATAATATCATCAACATATAATTGGCACACAAACAACTCCCCTTTGACCTTCTTAGTAAAAAGAGTGGGGTCGATTAGCCCAACTTCAAAACCACGGTATTGTAACAACTCGGTAAGGTGGTCATACCACGCACGTGGGGCTTGTTTAAGGCCATAGAGTGCCTTATCGAGTTGATACACATGATCGGGAAAGTAGGGATCCTCGAACCCGGGGGGTTGCTTGACGTAAACCAATTCATTAATGGGACCATTAAGAAAAGCACTCTTCACATCCATTTGTTGTAACTTAAAGTTATGATGAGAAGCATATGCAATCAACATGCGAATGGATTCAAGACGAGCAATGGGAGCAAAGGTTTCACTGTAGTCGATACCCTCGACTTGGGAGTAGTCTTGTGCTACCAAACGAGCCTTGTTGCGAATGATGATCCCATGGGCATCTTGCTTGTTCTTAAATATCCATTTGGTTCCTATGACATTGTGATTCCCGGTCGGTCTTGGCACCAATCTCCACACTTTGTTGCGCTCGAAGTTGTTGAGTTCTTCATGCATGGAGTTGAGCCAGTCCGGATCTTCTAGCGCTTCATAGACCTTGTGGGGTTCCACACACGAGACAAACACGTGATGCTCACAATAATTTGCTAATTGTCTACGAGTGCTTACCCCCTTTCTTAAGCTTCCAAGCACATTCATCATGAGATGATCCTTGGTGGAGAGCTTGGAAGCAACCTTGGCGGCACGACGCTCTAATTCCTCCTCGGTGGTGAGTTGAGGAGCGGTTACTTGATCATCTTGAGCGCCGTCATGAACTTGTTCTTGATCTTGAACTTGCTCGGGGGAGAGAACTTGACCTTGGGCATCACTTGGTGTGTCCACACCGTCTTGAGTATGGTCTTGCCCTTGGTCTTGTTCATGAGGTTGAGGGCCTTCACTTTGTTCTTCGGAAGCGTGTGGGCCTTGGGTTGGTGATGGCTCCACTTGAGTGGAGCATTGTCCTTCTCCTTCGGCCACAAGGGGTTCCTCAATGGGTAGGATAAAATCAACACCCATTCTTCTTATGGCTTGAGGAGGAATTTCATCACCTACATCACAAGTGCAACTTTGCTCCACTTGGGAGCCGTTATTCTCATCAAACTCCACGTTACACGTCTCCTCAATAAGTCCCGTGGATTTATTGAGGACACGATAAGCATGAGAGTTTGTAGCATAACCAACAAATATGCCCTCATAAGCTCTAGCCTCAAATTTAGACAACCGAACACCTTTCTTGAGAATAAAACACTTACACCCGAATACCCGGAAGTACTTGAGGTTGGGCTTGTTACCGGTGAGTATCTCATATGGAGTCTTGTTCAAGACCTTGCGGAGGTAGAGCCGATTTGATGCATGACACGCGGTGTTGATGGCTTCGGCCCAAAAGTTGTACGGAGACTTGAACTCCGCCATCATGGTCCTTGCCGCATCCATCAACGTCCGGTTCTTCCTCTCCGCAACACCGTTTTGTTGAGGGGTGTAGGGTGCGGAATATTGATGCTTGATTCCCTCGTCACTAAGAAACTCATCCAAGGTGTAGTTCTTGAACTCGGTGCCGTTGTCACTTCTTATTGTCAAGATCTTTGCATTGTGTTGACGTTGTGCTTCATTTGCAAAGTCAATGACGGTTTGTTGGGTCTCGCTCTTCCTCTAGAAGAAATACACCCATGTGTACCTTGAGTAGTCATCCACAATCACCAAGCAATACTTCCTACCTCCAAGACTATCGAAGGATGGAGGCCCAAAGAGATCCATGTGAAGGAGCTCCAAAGGCCTCTTTGAATAAATGATAGTCGTGGGAGGGTGAGCCTTCTCATGTAGCTTTCCTTCGATACAGGCACTGCAAGCACGATCTTTAGCAAAACTAACATTCATTAGTCCACGGACATGGTCCCCCTTGAGGAGACTTTGCAAAGATCTCATATTGACATGGGCTAAACGGCGATGCCAAAGCCATCCCACATCAACTTTAGCCATTAGGCATGTCGCGGTCTTAGTGGGTCGCTCCAAAAAGTTGATCACATAGAGACCGTTCTCGACATGCCCAACAAAAGCTACTTTAAGAGTCTTGCTCCACAAGAGGGCCACGGTATCGATATCAAAGAAAGTGGCAAAAGCCCATGATAGCAAGTTGACGAACGGAAAGTAAATTGTATGCAAGGGACTCAACAAGCATGACCTTCTCGATCGTAAGATCATGAGAGATGACCACCTTGCCAAGTCCCAATACCTTAGAAGATGAGGCGTCACCCCACTCGACATTGGTGGGCATAGATGGAACTTTGTGCATGTCCACCACCAAGTCCTTGCTTCCGGTCATATGATTTGTAGCTCCGCTATCGAGCAACCATGATCCACCACCGGAAGCAAACACCTACAAGAGATCAATGCTTGGTTTTAGGTACCCATTTTGTAATGGGTCCTTTGATGTTAGTAACAAGGGTCTTAGGAACCCAAATAGACCATTCAATGTACTCATGAAGAGAACCAACAAATTTGGCATAAACATGCCCATCACTAGCACGACATAACACATAAGAAGGGTTAAAATTGCCGGCTTTGTTGAGAGGGATGACATTGCCCTTCTTGACATTGTTCTTCTTCTTCTCCTCGGGGGCACTTTCTCCCTCCCTCACAAAGGTTTGCATGAGGGGAGGAGGTCGTTTGGTCTTGTCATTCTTCTTCTTGTTGTTGGAGTCGGGCACGTACCCAACCCCTTCCTTGGCCACACCTCCCTTTTGGTTGATCAAGAGATCGTTGAGGTTCTTCTTGCCTTGTATGCAAGTCGCAAGACCTCTCTCAAGTTGCTCCTTCAACTTCGCATTTTCCTCAACAAGATGTATATGCTCACAACATGGGTTAGTAGCATTTGCATTATCAATTAAAACCATATGAGGAAAAGTTGCTTTCTCCTTAGTTAGCTTCACTTGGAGTTGATCATGAGACTCCTTGAGACTAGTGTGAATACCCTTCAAGGCCTTGTGGGCCTTGTCAAGTATATCAAACTCCTCTTTGAGTCTAGCAAGATCAACCCCGAGTTTGGCCTTCTCGGAATTTAGCACACGAGAAACAATGAGGACATGATCATAATCTTTCTTTAACTTAGCATGATCAACGTTGTGTGACTCCTCAAGAGCCAAACGAAGACCACGCTCTTCCTCAAGAGCATTGGAAAGATCCGCAATCTCATCGGCATAGTCACGACTATGCCCTTCAATCTTAGAGATGGTGTCTTCGTGAGCCTCGATCATGTCATTGGCTTCACCAAGTTGTTCCAAGAGAGCAACAAAGTGCTTCTTGGATTTTCCCTTGAGTTTGCCCATAAAGGCCTCAAACTCGTTAGCCTCCACATTAGCTCCCTCAAGTTCATTAATGCTATCCGTCGGGGAAGGATGATTAATGATGGTAGTTTTGATGTTGGAGGTTACCTTGTTGGTGGCTTTAGCCATGAGGCACTTGGCGGTGATGCTCTCGTTGGGTGAGTCGAAGAGAGACACCCGTGACGTTGTTGCAATGGCAACGGAGGCCATGGCAACCGACTCACCATCTTCATCATCATCATCATCCTCATTGTACTCTTCTTGCACAACCAAAGCCTTGGGAGGAGTCTTCTTGGTGAAGTTGTTCTTGTTGGGGAACGACTTGGCCTTGTCCTTTCGGATGAGCTTGCCACCATTGTCTTCCCTCTTCTCATACGGGCATTCCGCAACGAAATGACTCACCTTGCCGCAATTGTAGCAAGTCCTTACACGTTGCTTGCCCCTTGTGCCACTCGAGTTGCTTTTGCTAAAGTTTGGCCTCGAGTTTTTCTTGCTCCAAAATTGCCTTGAAGCAAGTGCCATGTGTTCATGATATGCATACTTCGTATCTTCGGGGTTGCTCTCCTCTTCTTCCTCTTCTTCTTCTTCCACGGTGAGCTTGGCCTTCAATGCAAGGTTAGGCTTCTTTGTCCGTTGAGAACGGAGCACCGCATTGTCGGCGGTCTTGTCCAAAATGTTCATGGCCACAAACTCATCCAACACTTCGCTTGAGGTCAAAGTGTGGAAGTCCGGTCTTTGACGAATGACGGAGGACATGGCGTTGTGATAGGGCATCATTGCCTTGAGGAATTTGTGCTTGATCCAATTGTCATCCGTGTCCTTGCTCCCGTGATCTCGTAGTGAGACCGCGAGTTTGGTCACTCTCCGATAAAGCTCACGAGGTTCTTCATCTTCTTTCATTGCAAACTCATCGGCCTCATCTTGTACCACTTCATGATTGGAGCGTTGAATGCTCGTGCTTCCCCGGTAGAGAGAGACAACACAATGCCATGCATCTTTGTCCAAGGCAAAGGGACGAAGATGAGGTAGGTCTTCGGGTGGAATTGCATCTTGAATGATGAAGAGAGCATTCTCATTGAATTGATTATCCGCGGCTTCTCGAGGAGTGAAGTTGCTTGGATCATGCGGATAAAAACCTTCTTCAATGATTCTCCAAAGGTTAGTGTTCACATGATTTAAATGATGTTTAAAGCGGTAAACCCAAGAATCAAAGTCCTCATTTTTCACAATCTTAGGAGGAGGACCGACATGATTCAAATGAGTGGAAGGAATCGGTCCACCATAAACAAGTGGTGGCTCCACATGGGCAAAGATGCCGGTGCCATTCTTACCACTAGAAGAAGGAGCCTTTTCACTACTAGCTTCCCCCTTGTCGGGGATAGCATCCGTCACCTTGTTGGCGGGATCACCCACTTTCAACAGTGCGGTGGATAGTTTAAGCCCCTCAAGAAATTTAGTAAACATGCTCTCAACTTCGGTCGTCATGCAGGTTTTCAATGTCTCCAAGGCCAGATTGAACTCCTCACGATAGACCAAGGTTCCCCCATCGCCCGTAGACGAGATAGGATTCACACCGGAGTGTTCCTCCACACCGTCTACGGTATCAACCATACTCTTTGGACAGTGAAGTCCTTAATAAAGAGACGAGGCTCTGATACCAATTGAAAGGATCGATATGGTTGACTAAAGAGGGGGTGAATAGGCAACTAACAATTTTTAGCTTTTCTTTAGCAATTTAAACTTTGCATCAAAGTAGGTTGTCTAGATATGCAACTAGGTGAGCAACCTATATGATGCAATACTGATAGGAACACAAGCAAGCAAGATATATGAAACAAATAAGCTTCCACAAGTAAAGGCACGAGATAACCAAGAGTGGAGATGGTGGAGACGAGGATGTGTTGCCAAAGTTCCTTCGCTTTGAGAGGAAGTACGTCTCCGTTGGAGCGGTGTGGAGGCACAATGCTCCCCAATAAGCCACTAGGGCCACCGTAATCTCCTCACGCCCTCACACAATGCGAGATGCCGTGATTCCACTATTGGTGCCCTTGGAGGCGGCGACCGAACCTTTACAAACGAGGTTGGGGCAATCTCCACAACTCAATTGGAGGCTCCCAACGACACCACGAAGCTTCACCACAATGGACTATGGCTTCGCGGTGACCTCAACCGTCTAGGATGCTCAAACACCCAAGAGTAACAAGATCCGCAAGGGATTAGTGGGGGGGGGGGAATCAAATATCTCTTGGTGGAAGTGTAGATCGGGGCCTTCTCAACCACTCCCGAACAAATCAACAAGTTTGGTTGGCTAGGGAGTGAGATCGGGCGAAAGTGGAGCTTGGAGCAATAATGGAGCTTAGTGGTGGAAGAGGTGAGTCAACGGGGAAGAAGGGGACCCCTTATATAGTGTGTGGAAAAGATCCAACCGTTACCCACCAACCAGCCCGCGGCCAGCGGTACTACCGCGCCATGCCAGCGGTACTACCGCGCCATGCCAGCGGTACTACCGCAAGGCCGCGCGGTACTAATGCTTGCAACCAAGCGGTACTACCGCACGGCTGTGCGGTACTACCGTACCGACCCACGGTACTGCCGCAACCCCAGCACAGAACCGATAAACAGACGCACAGAAGCTGGGGACGGAACTTCTGCACACGCGGTACTACCGTGCCCCCCATGCGGTACTACCGCAAGGCAAAAGTCCCAGCCAGGGGAGAAGGGAAACTTCCGTGCCTACTTCCGCAAAGAAACGGAAGTAGCAAAAACCCAACACAGTAGTACTGCCGAGGGGCGGTATTACTGCCTGACCGCATAGCGCGGTACTACCGCACGGCGAAAGCGGTACTACCGCGGTAGGTGCGGATGTAAAAAAATTACATCCGCTCCTACTACCGCAAAGGGGCGGCACTAGCCTGGTGGGCAGCGGTAGTGCGGCTCCAGGGGAGCGGTACTACCGTGGGCACCTGCGGTACTACCGCGCCACCGCGCGGTACTACCGCGGATGCCTACGGTACTACCGTTGACCCAGGAGCAGTACTACCGCAACCAACAACGGCAGCCAGACAAGGGAGGCAAGAAAACGAAGGAAGCTCCAAGGAAGGAGGGGATAAGAAGGAGATGTGTACGTGATGATTCCACCCAAACCTTTCCAACGCGGACCCCCTCTTAATAGTACGGCTTTCCTACGACTCAAATCCACCAAAAAGAAACGTAGAAAAGACGCTGTCTTCATCAGTCTTCGAGGGGCACCCAATCGTCTTGTGCCTAGCAAAGAAGTGTCTGGAATACTCATGGCACACGATTAGTCCGCAAATGCGTTGTCATCAATCACCAAAAAACTTAGGGATAAATATGTCCTTATAGTCGGTTTCTCTTCTTGTGCTTTGAATGTCTTTGAGTCTAAGGCAGTGTCCTTGGGTAAGGTGTCTAGGTCAGGCCTATGACCGTACCCTAGGTACATGTCATTGCCATTAGCCCCCGCATGGATTGAGGTCCGGATGGAGAAAGAGCTGAAGCTGACTCCGACTCGATTCTAATTTCGGAGGCATTTCATCTCGGTTTGCGAGTCATGTTGAAGCTTCGATCTTGTTTCAGTCACCTCGATTGATTCAGAGGTCGTCGAGTGAACTCAATTGATAATCTTCGAGTGTTGGTATGGTACGAAATCTTCAGCGCGATTAGTTACTCTACGGTTCCCGGATCTCACGGGATTCGAAATTTTAGGGAAGCGAGCGGGACGAAGGTGCCGCGGTAAACAGAGTGGATAGACTGAGGCGCCTCGAACCTCGCACCACCTTTTTCGTCACGTATCCGGCGCGCGACTGTTGTGGGATTTGACAGGATCATTTGAGCCCACAAGTCAGCCACTCGGAAGCAGACCCATGAAAGGCGTCGGAGCCGATGCGTTTGCACAGTGCGCCTTATTCCCCTTCTTCCTCCTCTGCTTCTCCACCGCGCCCGCCTCCACTCTCGACGTCGCCGCCCCGCCCGTGCACAGTCTTCTGCGATGGGAAAGGACAAGAAGGCGGCCTTGGAGCGCGCGAAGAAGGCGAAGTCGACGGCGAAGGGCAAGAAGACGAGTCGGGGGGTCGTCGTGGAGGACTGGTCTGCCGCCCGGCTAGATCCAGGGGGACTAGACGATCCAGAAGGAAGATCTGGCGGCGGAGGCTTGATGGCTCACGAGTCTTGGCTGCCGGGGAACGAGTCTGAGCCTCGACCGCAAGAGGGTGAGTGCGTTCTCCTCGTCACCCATGTTGACCGGGGTTTCACTCTGCCTCCACATCCTTTCTTCCGGAGTTTCCTTACACTTCTTTGGTGCTCAACTTCATCACTTCTCCCCCAACACAATCACATACCTCATTGCATACATTTCTCTGTGTGAAAATTTCTTGGGCTGTTGACCGCATTGGGGTTTGTTCAAGCACATCTTTACTTGCCGCTCTCAGTCTGTGAAGAAGGCAAATCCGAATGACGAAAAGACGCACGTGATCCAAATGTGTGGTGGTTTAGGAATTCAAACGAGGGGTAGGAGTACTTTTCCGCCTATGACTCTTCCTGATTCTGTTAGAGGGTGGCAGTCGACCTGGTTCTATTGCCAAGATGTTCCGACTCCTAGTCAGTCGACCGGTCTTCCTCCTTTCACCATGGATTGGGTCCGCTAACCCTCCTCGCTGATCGTAACCCCAGAAGAGAAGGTAGAAGTGTCCATGCTAGTCGTCCAAGTCATCCAATTGGTCTGTGATGGCATGACTGGCATGGATTTGTTAAAAGTGTTTCTCAGCAGACGCATCCAGCCTCTTCAAGCCCGCGACCATCCGATGTGGATGTACTCGGGCCCGAACGACACCGCTCGGGTCAACCCAGAGGAAGTCACCAAGGAGACTGTGGAGCAGTGGCTGCGGAGTATCACTAGAAACAAGGACAACCCCAGGGGGTCCAGGAGGGTTGCTCCGTACGACTCCAAAAACGAGCCAGACAAGGTCTGTCCTTTGTTTTCGAGTGTATTTTTATTCTGATTTGCGACTGTCCTTGAATCTGGTTGACGCTTGATCGACTTCTTGCCTTGCAGATTTATACTGAGACGTACTCGATGCTGAACGGGGAGCAGGTCCAGGAGGGGACGGAGAGCACTGATGAGAGCGGTGACTGGCAGTGTCCCGACGACCATGAGACGAAAGTGATGACTCGGGCGGTGGTGAGGAAGTCAACTCACCGCCTCGTTCTGAAAGACGCTCCAAGCAGACACATGACCCAGTGGTGAACATGGCATAGCAGTTGCGTCGAGTACGCAGGCGCCAAAGCGCACTCGGACGTCCACTCCTGAACCAGCAGAGAAGGCACCGAAGCAACCCAAGACTGTGCCTACAAAATCTCGAAAGGCCTTGCCTAAGATCAAGATGGACGTTCCCGTTGCCTCCACGTAAGAACTTCTCCCTATTTTTCTGTTGTTTGGGAATTCCTATGTTTGTTGCCAACCCACTCGCCTGCTTGACTGAGTGAATTCTGAAATTTTTAGTGTTGCTACTTTTGTGACCTCCATGGACATTTATAAGGATGATGAGGAGACTGAGGACGTAGCCACTTCCAAAGCAGGTCCAACTCTATAACTTTGCTCTCATTTTGTCACTTGAACTGTCGATCGACCGAACTCCAGATGACGATGAAGACGTGCCTCAGAAGACCCTAGGAGAAAGGGAAGAACTTCGGGTAGGAGGGCGCCTGCCAGCAAGGTACCTCAGTCCGCAGCAGCGTCAGAACCTGTGATCCAGCCATCCGGAGATCCAATTCGGGCTTATGTTTCTTTCGCTGTCCCTGTGTCGACTGATCGTCCTTCGTCGTCGACCGCTCAAGTCCCTGCCCCATCTGTGTGACTCCATGCTTCAGATCCTCTGGCTGACTCGACCATTCCACCAATTCCACTCTTCGTCGTCCATCATGTCCCAGAGGTCCAGATGGGCGCTGCTAAAGAAGCTATACGCCAGACATGCCTTATGATGGAGCAGATGAAAGTGGTGCATGAGGCCAGCCAAGCTGCTTATGATGCCAGCTCAGCTCTCTAGACCAACGTCCGGGTTAGTTGACTTCCGACTGATCTTTATCTTGGCGCTTGTTCTGTTAGGATATGATACCCGAAAACTGCTGCTTTATTAGCCGTAAGATGTCCGTGGATGGGCGTTTTGAAACATTTAATGTGTATTCATCGTGAGTCTGCATCTTGCATCTATACACCCACCGGGTGCTTCAACTTTTACTGAGTAGTTTTTCCACTTGAGTCGACTAGGTCGCGTCGAGTGTATCTTTGAATTAGTGGGGGCACGCAGAGTGCACCCACTGGGTGTAGTCCCCGAGGCCACCGTCGAATGTTTGATTCGGTGGGGGTCTTTATCAAAATGTCGCTTTATAGTTCTTCCATTCGGTCTAGACAGGTTGTGTCGAGTGGAATCTGGACCGGTGGGGGCACACTGAGTGCACCCACTGGGTGTAGTCCCCGAGACCGCGGTCGACTGCGGGCAGTCGGCGGTGGTCTAAGAATAAGTGTTGCCTTCTTTTTTCTCGACTGGACGGACCATGTCGATTGAAAAGTCGAACCAGTGGGGGCACGCTAAGTGCACCCACTAGGTGTAGTCCCCAAGACTACTGTTGAATGTTTGATTCGGCAGTAGTCTTAGAACTCTTTTTGCCATAATGATCTGAACTTGTATCTTGTCGCTCAAAAGCGGTCGATCTTTGTGTCGACTGACGTGTCTTATCTGTCGATTGCAGAAATCTTGTGCACTCGGGGTTCAGTTCGCTGAACTGGAGCAGAAACGAATTCAGCTCAACCTTGATCTGAAACTGGCTAAGCAAAATCTGCAGAAGGCCAAGGATGAAGCAGATGCTATGGGGAGTAACTGCTTGTCGACTGTTTGCTTTGCCAGCTTTACTTTTCGCCTTTTGAACCGAGTAACTCCACTCGAACAGATAAGACAACTCCAAGCTCGTATGAAGAATGTTATTTCTTTAGAGAAAATGAAGCAGACACTGGAGCAGAAGGACCTTGACCTTGCCACAGCTCAGAAGATGGCGCGGGAGAGAACTGAACTTGCCAACAAGAAGCTAGCTTCAGTCGGCAAGTTAGAAGAAGAAAACGCCAAATTGAAGAATGCCATCAATGAAGCCAACAAAGAAGTCTTGCAACTGAAGAAGGACAAGGTGGCTCTGACTGACAAAGTTGGAGATCTCACTCGGAAGTGGGACGAGCTAGAGGTTTATCTGGGAGGACTCGCCAAGAAGCTATACCTTATGCTTGAAGGTACTTTCTCTTGCCCTACTGATTTGCCAATGTCGACTCTTCATACAGCTGTCGACTCATCATTTTTCTGTGTGTGCAGAATTCTATCAAAACTTTGAGAAAGAGATTGGGCGGATTGAGACCGAGTTGGACCCTATAAACTCCGCCATCAAGGAGGAAGCTGCAATGAACGTGCTTCGACTGGAATCTTGCCTCGCCAGTGTCACCAATTGTCTGGCTCGACTGAAGGTGGCGATGTCACCGATTGACGCGGAGCTCTGGTCGAGGGAGACATTCCAGAATGACCTTGAGTCTCTCATGACTCGACTTAATGAGATCCCCGGTCGAGTGCAGGCATGGAAGAAATCATCTGCTCAGTGTGGTGCTGACGTGGCTTTGTCTCTGGTCCGCGTCCATTGCAAGGAAGTCAACGAAGAAAAGCTCATGGCCCTCAAGGTTGCCAATACCAAGAAACTTAACTTACAGTCCTTCATGGAGACCTTCATCGACGCTGCCACTCGTATTGCTGATGGAATCGACCTGGACGAGTTCGTCGAGCCAGCTAGCCCTCCTCCTGCCGATTGAACAAACTTTAAGCCTCATTTTTATTTGCCTCGGAATGCCAAGTGATTTTGTAACCGTTAAACTCCTTCGGGCCTGATGCCTGATGACCCACAAGTATAGGGGATCGCAACAGCTTTCGAGGGTAGAGTATTCAACCCAAATTTATTGATTCGACACAAGGGGAGCCAAAGAATATTCTCAAGTATTAGCATCTGAGTTGTCAATTCAACCACACCTGGAAACTTAGTATCTGCAGCAATGTGTTTAGTAGAAAAGTAATATGATAGTGGTGGTAACGGTAACAAAAGAGTAATGAAAGCAAAGTAATATTTTTGGTATTTTGTAGTGATTGTAACAATAGCAACGGGAAAGTAAATAAGCGTAAACCAGTATATGGAAAGCTCATAGGCATCGGATCAATGATGGATAATTATGCCGGATGCGGTTCATCATGTAATAGTCATAACATAGGGTGACACTGAACTAGCTCCAATTCATCAATGTAATGTAGGCATGTATTCCTAATATACTCATACATGCTTATGGAAAAGAACTTGCATGACATCTTTTGTCCTACCCTCCCGTGGCAGCGGGGTCCTTATGGAAACTAAGGGATATTAAGGACTCCTTTTAATAGAAGACTGGAACAAAGCATTAACACATAGTGAATACATGAGCTCCTCAAACTATGGTCATCACCGGTAAGTATCCCGATTATTGTCACTTCTGGGTTAACGGATCATAACACATAATAGGTGACTATAGACTTGCAAGATAGGATCAAGAACTCTCATATATTGATGAAAACATAATAGGTTCATATCTGAAATCATGGCACTCGGGCCCTAGTGACAAGCATTAAGCATAGCAAAGTCATAGCAACATCAATCTCAGAACACAGTGGATACTAGGGATCAAACCCTAACAAAACTAACTCGATTACATGATAGATCTCATCCAACCCATCACCGTCCAGCAAGCCTATGATGGAATTACTCACGCACGATGGTGAGCATCATGAAATTGGTGATGGAGGATGGTTGATGATGGTGACGGCGACGAATCCCCCTCTCTGGAGCCCCGAACGGACTCCAGATCAGCCCTCCCGAGAGGTTTTAGGGCTTGGCGGCGGCTCCGTATCGTAAAACGCAATGATTTCTTCTCCTCTATTTTTTTCTCCCCGAAAGCAAATATATAGAGTTGGAGTTGGAGTCGGAAGGTCTCCAGGGGGCCCACGAGGTAGGGGGGCGCGCCCTAGGGGGGGCGCCCCCCCACCCTTGTGGACAGGGTGTGGGCCCCTAGTCTTCATCTTTGGCGAGGATTTTTTATTATTTATTGTAAGATATTCCGTGGAGTTTCAGGTCATTCCAAGAACTTTTGTTTTCTGCACATAAAACAACATCATGGCAATTCTGCTGAAAACAGCGTCGGTCCGGGTTAGTTCCATTCAAATCATACAAGTTAGAGTCCAAAATAAGGGCAAAAGTGTCTGGAAAAGTAGATACAAACGGAGATGCATCAACGCCCGAGTACTTCCGTTCGTGGTTCTAGACCTTGTTGCATTTATCCGAACTTGGTTTTTCTTTCAGTATGGTTGCTTTGCTTTCACCGTTATCAAATCTCTTAACTCCAATTAAAGCTTGATTCTTTACTCGGAATAGATGCTGTATTTGTGATGCAGCTCTGACGAGAGGGTTGTGGGAATGAGCACTAGGTGTTGCACACGACCTGTGCCTTGTCGCCCTTGCGGATCAGGATGAAGCGTACATTGTACTTGTGACGCAGCTCCGTCGAGAGGGTCATGTTTGGAGGTTGAGCGTAAATTTTGGCATCAAGCAAAACCGTGACTCTCGTGGAAGAGAAAAAACAGAAAACATGTTTTTTTACAAAATTTTTTATCTTTTTTGATCCAAAAGCTAAGGAAGACCGGTGGAAAACCCAAACGTCGAAAAAAGCCTAAAAACTGTTTAAAAAGCCAAAAACACGTGCGAAAAAAAATCCGGAGAAAGCGCCCAGAGCACGACACATGCGCGGGCGACTGAGAGCGCACCAAGTGGCGCTGATCGTTGTGAGGCTTCCGAAGAAGCGCTCATGAACTAGTTGCTCCCTATACTCCCTTGCGATAGGTGGGACATAGCCCAACTTCTTTCTACTGCACATCTTCTCCAGTGCACCTGCAGTCTGTACCGCTGAGTGTCAAAAAAAACTGTTTGTACCGCTGTAGCGTATGCATCCCCTCGAAAAACAATATATTATACTATGCATGTTACTGTCTTTTCTTTAGTTGCATGTTGTACTAATTTTTTTTAAAAAAAACACCCCATATATTTATTAAGCCAATGAAAAGTTCTTACAATCATTCGTTACATCATACACCACGTAGGGCGGAACAAAATTTAAAAAAATCCCATCAGACATAGAACTAAAGCTAAACTTTGCAATCTCATGTGCCACCCCATTGGCAGTCCGACTTATCTTTGCAATATGAAAATTTTGGATCATCCTAGATATACTCAGAGCCTCATCCGTCAGATCAGCCAGGGGGGACCTGTCAATCTTCTCATTTGCAAGAAACGAATGTACGAAAGCACAATCAATCTCTAAAATGATAGATTGGGGAAGAGTGATACCTATATAAAGTCCTGCGAGGCAGGCGCGGAGCTCAGCTTCATTCACACTGGAACACCGATCAATAAAGACCCACGAAGAAACAATAATATCTCTAGAAGAATTACGAGCTATGACCCTCACACTGGCAGCATTAGTACTCTCCACAAAATTGGCATCAACATTGATCTTGATATGATCATTAGGGGAAGGAGTCTAGACCACATGATCTTTTAATGGTGCATAATCCTCTACAACTCCACTAACCTTCTCCTTGCCTTTGTTGCTAGCGTCCAATTTAGTGGTGTCATGACTAGACGTGAAGGTGGTCCAAAAATTATCCACAAAATGTGCAGAGGCATTAACGGATTCTTTCCTGTTCCCAAAAATTAAATCGTTTCTCAAATGCCATGCTCGCCAGAAAAGAAACATGATTTGCTCCCTCTACCGCAAACCCAATTGCGCCAGCAAAGTCAATAACCAATCTGGCCCCGTGCACTTGAAGAACTCTTCATCCGGAATATTCCACCGCTCTCTCATGGACATTCGAAGAGCACGGGCTTTAGAACAACTCACCAGAGCATGAAAGATGTCTTCATCTTCAACCCCACAAACAGAACACATCCCTGAATCAGTCTGATGGTACTTAACTCTATTCATTTGGACCGCCAAGCTATTGGTAGCAGCTCGCCACGCAAAAATCTTGATTTTCTGAGGTATATTAGCCTTCCATATTATCTCCCAAATCCCTCTTACCCCCTCTGGTTCGCCACTAGATTGGCCACCATGATCCTGGCTATCCTTCAAATTAAGCGCAAAATTGTACGCACTTTTAACAGAAAATATACCATTCTTCTCATGGTGCCATGCAACAAAATCCCCATCCCTAGAGGCCTGACTACGAATCTTTAGAATTTGCTCCGCATCATGTGGATAGAATAGATACTTGATCAAATTTTCATCCGAACACTTACGCCCGCTCATAAATAAGTCAGATACCAATTTTAACCTGGTATTATGCCTTCTAGCTGAGATTTTTAGGCCATGCCTCCTAGGTATCCAATTATCCCTCCATATATTAATACTAGATCCATCACATACCCACCAGATGACTCCCTTCTTAAGAAGTTCCAGACCATGTGAAATACCTTGCCAAGTCACAGAACTAGCATGCGGAAACACCGTATCAAGAATATGTCCCTGGGGGTAATACTTTGCCTTCATTAATTTCGCACATAGCGAATCCGGGTAAACCAATAACCGCCGTGCCTGTTTAGCCAGAAGAGCTTGATTAAAAAGCCTGAGATCACGGAAACCCATTCCACCTTTACCTTTAGGTCTTGTTAGTTTGTCCCACGCCAACCAATGAGTTTTTCTTCTTTCTTCTTCGTCTCCCCACCAAAAGTTCCTTATAATATGGGATAACTCCTCACAAAGGGAAACTGGAAATTTGAATATCCCCATAGCGTACACAGGAAGAGCCTGAATTACTGTTTTGATTATATCTTCCTTGACTCCACAAGACGCATATTTTTCAATCCAATCAGAAAGCCTTTTCAAAAACTTATCTTTAGTATACTGAAACATACCGGCCTTCATTCTACCCTCTGGTAATGGTAATCCAAGATATTTATCCTTGAACCCCTCCACAGTAATTTTTAAGATAACCATGATAGTCACTTGTTTCTCCAAGCTGCATTTTTTCCCAAACATTATGGAACATTTATCAGGGCTTAACATCTGTCCAGTTCCCTTCTCATACACAGTCAGAATATTTTTTATTGCTAAAGCTTGATCAAAAGAAGCCTTGAAAAACAGCAGACTATCATCTGCAAATAGCAAGTGAGAAATACCAGGCGCTCGTCTAGTCAGTTTGAATTCCTGGAGAACTCCGCTGGCACATGCGTCATTGAGCAACAAAGAAAGCGCATCTGCCACAAATAAGAACAAATAGGGAGATAAAGGATCTCCCTGCCTGAGCCCCTGAGAAGGTGAGAATGACTACAACAATTGACCATTAAAGCACACCGCAAATTTCACCGAAGTAACACATGTCATAACCCATTTAATCCATTGCGGCGCAAAACCCAATGCCCCAATCATACTTTGCAAAAATTGCCAATCCACACGGTCATAGGCTTTGGCTAGGTCCAACTTATAAGCACAATATTCCCCTCTTAAATCCTTAAGTGTACTTAACGAATGCATACATTCAAAGCCTATAAGGGCATTATCAGAAATTAACCTTCCCGGAATAAACACACTTTGGGTAGGGGAAATCATACCATCGAGGAGCGGGCGCAACCTGTTAACAAGACACTTGGAGATAATCTTGTAGATAACATTGCACAAACTAATCGTCCTGAAATCTTTGATTGTTTGAGGATTCTTGATCTTTGGGATGAGAACAATAGTAGTATTATTAATACCATCAGGCATAATTCCAGAATTAAAAAATTATTGCACAGCCTTGACAATATCATCTTTGATTAGGCCCCAATTCTGCTGAAAAAACCTTGCAGGAAAGCCATGTGGCCCTAGCGCTTTTAATGGTCCCATTTGAAAAAGGGCACCACTTATTTCTTTTTCAGTAAAAGGTTTGCATAAATCATAATTCATTTCATCGGTCACACGGGGCTTGACTAAAGAAATAATGTGGGATGGATCGACCGAAGCATCACAAGAATAAAGTTGTTTAAAAAACGAGTTTGTGATACCTTTCATTTCCTCCAAATTTTCCGTGAGACAACCATCATCCTTCCCCAGAGCCGAAATAGAAAAAAAAATTGCTCTCTAGGAAGCTTTTCGCTGAAAATATTTTGTATTACGATCTCCCCCTTTAATCTTGTCCAGACGAGATCTCTGCTTCCACAATATTTCTTCCCTGATGAGAAGTTCATCCATCTCCCCTAGAATATTTTTTCTTTCCAACACAGCAGAATTTTAACAAAATGCCAAGTCTCTTATGAGCCCATTCAAGTTTCTTAGGTAGATACCCAATATGCACCCTACTCCAACCATGAAGAGATTTCATTAATTTTTCTAAATTATTTGCAACATCTTTCAAATCCTTAATATTTGATCCTCTATTCCAACAATCCTTAATTTGTTCATCCAAAACACGACCTTCCCTCTCCCAGTAAGATTCATATTTCAACTCTCTAGCAAACCTCCCCTCCCGAGCATTACCCATCAACTCAATTAAAATGGGACAATGATCAGATCTAGAGCTAATAATATGGGAGACCTTAGATTGAGGGAAAACAGAAGACCAAAGAGGACATGCCACTGCACGGTCAAGACGTACCTTAACATTCGTGTTGCCCTCCTGCATATTATTATATGTCCACGGAGCACCTTGAAAACCCAAATCAAATAAATTGCACTCCGACAGGACTTCATGAAAATCAGCCATGAGTCTATGAGATCTCTTATGTAGAGAGAAATGTTCATTTTGCCACATAGCTTCGTTAAAGTCCCCCACCATAAACCACGGTCCAAAACCAAGAGGTTTAATCCGCCTCAAAAGATCCCACATAACATACCTCTGGCTCGCCTTAGGCTCTCCATAAATAAAAGTGCACCTCCACTTTGTACCATCACCCTTGTTGACGTACATGTCCACAAAATGTTCACCATATTTGTTCAGTTCACAAGAATATGTTCCATCCCAAAACACGGCTAAACCTCCACCTTTACCATGGCCAGAAACAGTAAACACATTAGTCATACCCAACCGGTACCGCAAAAACTCAGCATACTCTTTATTTTTCCTAGTTTCAAAAAGAAAGATAACGTTGGGACGGTGCGTCTTAGTCAGACACACAAGCTCCTGAACCGTACGAGGTTGTCCCAGCCCTCGACAGTTTCAACTAAGCATTTTCATGGCTCCTGACGGGCGTCATCAAACGCGCCCGTCAGTTGACCGGCAGCCCCAGGGCCGGTTACTTCCTTAGGAGTGCCACCTTCCTCTTTTTCCTCTCCTATAGATTCTCTCCGCCTCTCCTAAAGATCTTCCTCTCCCCCATCTATCTCTTTAGTTACATGAACCATATCCCCATATCCACCTACTACAGCCTCAACCCTCTCACCACACACTCTTTTACACATTACAGAGATGTCATTTTCACTCTTGTACTCTAAACTCTCAGAGCTATTGCTATTCATAGTAAAAACTAATCCTTGGCCTTCAGAACGACGCCTCTTACTTCCTGCAGTACTCTCTAGGATGGCAGCATAGGCAACCTTTCGACTAGATAACTTGCTGCCACTATTTGGGGGAGTGGGAACCCCAAACTGGACATGCTTGGCACACACACCAAGAACAGCAGCACGCTCCACTTGCTCCTCTCTGTACAATCTTTTCCAGGGGCCCCATTTTGATTCAGCTCCATTTTCATCAGCGTCCAGCCGGGAAGCACTCCCAGCCAAACCACCAGGGACACCTGTAGAGCCACCACTAGCCGGCAACACCTTTGCCGCAACCGAAGGTAGAGCACCTCCGCCCAGCAGCACACCCGGACACGCTTCCGGCTGCGTCCCAGCAGAAGCGAACTTGCCAGCTGTTGTACTGGGATCAGTCAGCGTGAGCCGCCCCACCTGGATGGCCCCTGACCCCAGTACACACTCGTCTTCTTGACCAGCTTGAGGGGAGTCTTCCATGCTACTGCCTTCTTGACCACCCGTCGTCTGAGCCAGCAAGGGCGAGGCCGCCACCGACAACTTCTGTACCGCCGTAGCCACGGCAGTGACTTCCTTTTCCGGCAGCTTGACCAGCTCCGAGTTGTCGTTGTCCTAAAGATCCCGGTCGTCCCAGCGACCTCCCAAGCTGAGGTGCCGCCGACCAGGGCCTCCCGAAGCTTGCATGGTGCTCCAGAAGGCCAGCGCCTTGATGTCGTTGGAGAACTCAGGCTTCTGAAGTTCCTTAGGGATGTTACAAAATCTGGCAGTAGTATGCCCCAACAAGCCACAACAAAAGCAAAATTTTGGCAATTTTCATACTTAACATCATATAGGATCTCTACTTTACTGCCAACCGGGGTCGTGTCGATTGTCTTCCTCAGGGGCTCTTCGACAAGATGCTCGACCCGGACTCGGAGATGCTCGTCAACAATCTTTTTGTTTCGGTGTGCCACCGCGAGGACCTTTCCAAGCTTGCCGCCCAGGATGTAGCCCATCTCCACCGTCTTGATCGGTACTGGAAGGCCCCAGATTTGTGCCCATAGCTTGATGGAATCGAGGCGCACGTCGGCCGGATTGCCGTCTCTGTCGAAAGCCGCTAGGATGATAGCATCATTTCTGAAATGCCATGGCCCAGCGTGCAAAACGTGTTGTCGATCCGCACCCTCCGCGAAGGTGATGACGAAGTGGCGGTCGTCGCTCGTGACGCGTTGTGCCACGGCCTCTCCTAGGAGCCGCCATGGCCCCCGAAGCTCGTTGACAACCGCCTTGGGGTCGACCGAGTATGGCAAGAGAACCCGGGCGACCGCAAGTTTGCCCGCCACCGCACGCAGTGCCACTTCCATGTCGATGACGATCGGCTTGTCGTCCATCCTTGAGAACATGGCCGCCTTGCTCTTTCCGCTCCTCCGGAGCGGGGGAGGCGCCGCCGCCGCAGTGAACCCAAAGGCAGCATTCGGCGTGACGGTCAGAGCCAAGCCCGACGGCCCGCCCA
Source organism: Triticum urartu (assembly GCF_003073215.2). NCBI lineage: Eukaryota > Viridiplantae > Streptophyta > Magnoliopsida > Poales > Poaceae > Triticum > Triticum urartu. The sequence continues at coordinate 563,484,674 of NC_053027.1, forward strand.
CCGTATCTTTCCCCTTCTCCATCAGAGGGGTTCCTGGGGCAGCCTCGACAATTGCTGAAGAAGGCAGCTCCTCTCCCCTTGCCTCACAGACCTCGATACTGTCCGAAGAGAAAACCAATGATCGAGAGGGGAGCAGTAGCGTTCGCAGCAGGCATGGAAGGAGCCGCCGTTCCCTCCTGACCGCTGCCCATCTTAGTGCTCGACGCCATTGTCCCCTGACACAGAGAAACAGAGCAAACAAGAGGCACCGAAGACACTAGCAGTAACCCAGAAAATTGATATTGCCTCCGCTGATTCCGACCCTTCAAATAATCCTCTCCTCCCCCAAATTTCGCCCTAGAATCACCAGAGTTAAAACTCAAATCAAACTGAAATTGCAACTCCTCCCTACACGGATTCACCAGACAATCAATTTTATGCGAAACTTCCAAATTATCTTCTTTACTCACCGAATCAGTAACTGTTTTGGCGGAATTTGGGGTCGGGAACGTTGGCCCCGTCGTTGTTCCCTTATTCTCTTTCAAATCCCCCTTGAAATATTCCTTGCCCAACTCCGGATTGATGAACTGATCTACTTTGACCCGCATCTGTCTCAAGCACCTCTTTGGATCTCGCGCACGTCGCAGGATTTCCATCCCCCTCCGTCGTAAGGTGCTCCACTCCTCGCCGGAGTAGCCACCCACCTTCCACCGATCCTCTCGCTGGGGCAAGCCCAGCGCCAGGTCCGGCACCATCGCCGCCATGGGCGGCACCAGTGATTCGCCTAGGCTGTTGTACTAATTGGTGAGGCCATTTTTTACTTTCTTTTTCATCAATGTAGGAAATAGACGTGTGATATGTTTTGGCCATGCCAATTAAAATATAATTCATAATTAATTCTAGAACTGATGACGTCTTATGTGATCCACTTTTCTGTTTACATTATTGGTTACGGGACCTCACTACCAATATCATCGCTAACACATCGAAGCTCACATGTACATAACCTCGCACCATCAAGACTACATAGACAAGGGAAAATCCATTACGAGATCTCACCACGGATATCATCACTGGCGAACATAACCTCGCTCCATCAAAATTGCGTTAGTGAGGAAAAATCCATTCGGACCAAGAAGAGCTGAAACCGTCTATCAGAGAATGAATTTCACCGTTCAATATGCACCAATAGCCGTAAGCCTACATCATGCTCGGTGAGAGATTATTCAATTACTTTCATCCATCTACTTCTAGATTCCACCAACCTCCAGACATTGTCCATCATCATGATGTTGTTGTTGTTGACCACACGCACCATGGTCCATGCCATCCACGAACGTGAATTGGATGTCCATAGATCCTATGGGGTGTATCATTGTCGTGCGTTGTAATTTTTCATGTGGAATGTTCGCCAGATAGATTATGATCTGGCTAATTAAATGATCTTGATTCATGAATTGTGTTTGCTCTATAGTGAAGAATACTCCATTGCAACACACATGCAAATTTCAATATAATCAAATAGAAGGAGAAACAAGCTATGAGTGATGATCAATAACTCCACTATTAAGTATATTTTTCCACACAATTAATTCACTAGGGATCAATAGCTAAATAAAGGAACAATATCACTTGGCATGCATAAGGATCCGGAATGTATATGTTTTACACGATCCATATTGACAGCTATCAAATATTTATGCTCCCGTTGCAACAAATGGGTACTTTTGCTAGTTCATACAAAGCATGCAAAAGAAAACTTACGTACTATATACTACGTAGTACCCTAGCAAATCTTAATCGTTGGAGATGCCACGACGACGGTGTCGGGTGCCGGTTGGACGGGTGGGTAGGACGGCTTCGGGTCATCCTCCTCCTGCTCGACCTCATCCATGTAGGTGAGCATCTCCGCCTCCTCCGCGGCCTTCATCTCCTGCAGGAGACGGCGCTTAGTCTTCGCAGCCGACTCCGAGCGGAGGGAATCGACGTTGGCATGCTGCTTCGCCTCAGGATCCACATCGCCAGCGTCCCCCACACCCTTCTCCTCGTCCTCCACCACCTCCTCCTCCTCAAAATCCTCGTCCGGATCCAGTGCATCCGAAGGTAGCCCCGCGGTGATCCGGGGTTGGTGCCTTGCCCGGATCTGCTCAAGGAGCTCGAGCCGCCGCTCCGGCGTTAGAAATGGGTGGCTCCTCACCCGGCGGCATGGTGCCATGGCGGACTGGAAAGTGGCAGCGGCAGCGGAGAGGCGGAAGAAAATGTGGATGATAGGGTTTCGGTGCCGCCGATCGACTTATATAGCCGGACTAAGCACTACAAGGCCCGCTGGAGCGGCACCACGCGGCGACATCGGTCCGACGGAGGAGAGGAGCTTCGGGCCGCCGGGTTTCCGGGATTTTCCGCGTGGGACCGCGCCGTCAGTCCGACGTGAAAAGCGTGCCCGGGCGCCCCATATCTACCTCATATTTGGGCTGGATATGAGGGGTGCCGGTCAGCCCGGACATTTGAGGCTCCGGTCTGGGTCGCAGTTTCGCGACTGGATAGTGATTGGGCGGCCCGCCCGGGCGTATGAGGCAGGTTTGAGAGGTCCGATTGTAGATGCTTGCTACCTCTTGAGCACTGCGTTGGTTTTCCCTTGAAGAGGAAAGGGTGATGCAGTGAAGTAGCGTAAGTATTTCCCTCAGTTTTTGAGAACCAAGGTATCAATCCAGTAGGAGATCATGCTCGAGTCCCACGCACCTACACAAACAAATAAGAACCTCGCAACCAACGTGATAAAGGGGTTGTCAATCCCTTCACGGTCACTTACGAGAGTGAGATCTGATAGATATGATAAGATAATATTTTTGGTATTTTTATGATAAAGAGAAATAAAGATGCAAAGTAAAATAAATGGCAATAGAAATAGCTAAGTGTTGGAAGATTAATATGATGGAAGATAGACCCAGGGGCCATATGTTTCACTAGTGGCTTCTCTTAAGAGCATGAGTATTACGGTGGGTAAACGAATTACTGTCGAGCAATTGATAGAATTGAGCATAGTTATGAGAATATCTAGGTATGATCATGTATATAGGCATCACGTCCGTGACAAGTAGACCGAACCGTTTCTGCATCTACTACTATTACTCCACACATCGACCGCTATCCAGCATGCATCTAGAGTATTAAGTTCATAAGAACAGAGTAATGCTTTAAGTGAGATGACATGATGCAGAGGGATAAACTCATGCAATATGATATAAACCCCATCTTTTTATCCTCGATGGCAACAATACAATACGTGCCTTGCTGCCCCTACTGTCACTTGGAACGGACACCGCAAGATTGAACCCAAAGCTAAGCACTTCTCCCATTGCAAGAAAGATGAATCTAGTAGGCCAAACCAAACTGATAATTCGAAGAGACTTGAAAAGATAAACCAATCATACATAAAAGAATTCAGAGAAGAATCAAATATTGTTCATAGATAAACTTGATCATAGATAAACTTGATCATAAACCCACAATTCATCGAATCTCGACAAACACACCGCAAAAGAAGATTACGTTGAATAGATCTCCAAGAAGACCGAGGAGAACTTTTTATTGAGATCCAAAGAGAGAGAAGAAGCCATCTAGCTAATAACTATGGACCCGAAGGTCTGAAGTAAACTACTCACACATCACCGAAGAGGCCATGGAGTTGATGTAGAGGCCCTCCGTGATCAATGTCCCCTGCGGCAGAGCTCCGGAAAAGGCCCCAAGATGGGATCTCTTGGGTACATAAGGTTGCGGCGGTGGAATTAGGTTTTTGTGGTGCTCCTGGATGTTTGGGGGGGTACATGGATATATATATATATAGGAGGAAGAAGTGGGTCGGTGGAGAAATGAGGGGCCCACGAGGGTGGAGGGCGCGCCCCTTCCTCGTGGCCTCCTCGATTGTTTCTTGATGCCCACTCCAAGTCTCCTGGATCACGTTTGTTGAGAAAATCACGTTCCCAAAGGTTTCATTCCGTTTGGACTTCGTTTGATATTCCTTTTCTGCGAAACACTGAAATAGGCAAAAAAACAGCAATTTGGACTGGGCCTCCGGTTAATAGGTTAGTCCCAAAATAATATAAAAGTTTAAAATAAAGCCCATTAACATCCAAAACAAATAATATAATAGCATGGAACAATCAAAAATTATAGATACGTTGGAGACTGATACGTCTCCAACGTATAATCAGTCTCCAACGTATCTATAATTTATGAAGTATTCATGATATTATATTATCCATCTTGGATGTTTATTGGGCTTTACTATGCACTTTTATATTACTTTTGGGACAAACCTATTGACCCAGAGCCGAGTGCCAGTTTCTGTTTTTCCCTTGTTTCAGTGTTTCACGGAAAAGGAATATCAAACGGAGTCCAAACGAAATGAAACCTTTGGAAAAGTTATTTTTGGAAGGAAATCAATAAAAGAGACTTGGAGTGCACGTCGGGAAAGAAACGAGGGAGGCACGAGGTAGGAGGGCGCGCCCACCCTCCTGGGCGCGCCCTCCACCCTTATGGGCCCCTCGTGGCTCCCCTGACGTATTTCTTCCATCTATATATCTCAATATACCAAAAAACGACCAGGGGGCACAATAGATCGGGAGTTCCGCCGCCAGAAGCTTCCATAGCCACCAAAAACCAATCTAGACCCATTCCGGCACCCTGCCGGAGGGGGAACCCTTCACCGGTGGCCATCTTCATCATCCCGATGGTCTCCATGACAAGGAGGGAGTAGTTCTCCCTCGGGGCTGAGGGTATGTACCAGTAGCTATGTGTTTGATCTCTCTCTCTCTCATGTTCTTGAGGTGGTACGATCTTGATGTATCGCGAGCTTTGCTATTATAGTTGGATCTTATGATGTTTCTCCCCCTCTACTCTCTTGTAATGGATTGAGTTTCCCCTTTGAAGTTATCGGATTGAGTCTTTAATGATTTGAGAACACTTGATGTATGTCTTGTCGTGCGTGTCTGTGGTGACAATGGGATATCACGTCATTCACTTGATGTATGTTTTGGTGATCAACTTGCGGGTTCTGCGCATGAACCTATGCATAGGGGTTGGCACACGTTTTCGTCGTGATTCTCCAGTAGAAACTTTGGGGCACTCTTTGAGGTTCTATGTGTTGGTTGAATAGATGAATCTGAGATTGTGTGATGCATATCGTATAATCATACCCACAGATACTTGGGGTGACATTGGAGTATCAAGGTGACATTAGGGTTTTGGTTGATTTTTGTCTTAAGGTGTTGTTCTAGTATGAACTCTAGGGCTGTTTGTGACACTTATAGGAATAGCCCAACGGATTGATTGGAAAGAATAACTTTGAGGTGGTTTCGTACCCTACCATAATCTCTTCGTTTGTTCTCTGCTATTAGTGACTTTGGAGTGACTCTTTGTTGCATGTTGAGGGATAGTTATGTGATCCAATTATGTTATTATTGTTGAGAGGACTTGCACTAGTGAAAGTATGAACCCTAGGCCTTCTTTCCTAGCATTGCAATACCGTTTTAGCTCACTTTTATCATTAGTTACCTTGCTGTTTTTATAATTTCAGATTACAAAAACCTATATCTACTATCCATATACTACTTGTATCACCATCTCTTCGCCGAACTAGTGCACCTATACAATTTACCATTGTATTGGGTGTGTTGGGGACACAAGAGACTCTTTGTTATTTGGTTGCAGGGTTGCTTGAGAGAGACCATCTTCATCCTACGCCTCCCACGGATTGATAAACCTTAGGTCATCCACTTGAGGGAAATTTTCTACTGTCCTACAAACCTCTGCACTTGGAGGCCCAACAACGTCTACAAGAAGAAGGTTGTGTAGTAGACATCAAGCTCTTTTCTGGCGCCATTTCCGGGGAGGTGAGTGCTTGAAGGTATATCTTTAGATCTTGCAATCGAATATTTTAGTTTCTAGTTTTAGCACTAGTTTAGTCTATAAAAGAAAACTACAAAAAAATGGAATTGAGTTTGTCTCATACGCTTCATCTTTTTAATATCTTTCGTGAGTATGATGGAAAGGAAAATTGTGCCAAAGTGTTAGAAGAAGAATGCATTAAAATGTTTGCTACTAAATATTTGAATGATGATCATGATTGCAATGTTGTTAGTATGAACTCCTTGAATATCCATGGTACTAATGATGATTGCACTAGTCATGATGAAAATATCTCTTATAAGCATGTCGATTTTTGTGGAGTATATTGGGTTTGCAAGTACACACCAAATGGGAAGATAGATATTGCAAGAGGTATACGTACTTGGAAACTAAATGGTTGCAAGAAAGGCTAGATGTTTGTGCTGGAAATTTAAATTTTCTTAGCCGTACTTGTGAACTTTGCAATGAACGTGATCATTTCAGTACCCAATGCAAGTTGTTTCATGATCGTATCGTGTCCAAAAATTGTGATGACTTGATTTCTCTTGCACATCATAATGAACTTAGTTTGCTCTTGGGTTATGAAGAAATGAAACATATAACTAAGGTTATTCCAGAATTTTTCCTTTATAGAGTTCTTAATTTTGATCTAGAGGAAATTTATATGTATTGTGCGGTGAATTGTATTGAAAATCCTTATATTGCCAACTCATAAAGAAAAGAAAACAAATAGAAGATGAAGAGAATACTAATGAAAGGGAAGAGACTTCCCAATACCCTCCTATTATTTCTTATGATGAATCAGGTAACGAGGAGGAGCCTCCTATTCAACCAATCTCATTAATAAGGAGCTCCAAAAAGAGGATTGAACCCACACATGATGTGGTGAAGAAGAAGAAAAGAAAAAGGAAGAGAGGTAAAAAGATATCTCCCCCAAATAATGCTGCTCCTATTACTATTGTGCCTCATGAAAATAGAATTGTGGAAGATAATGATACTTCTTATGATCTTGAAAATCTTTTTGGCACTTGCTTGGAAGAATATGATAATTGCTATACTATTGGTGCTATCCATACTATTAATGATGAAAGTGATTATGCTTATGATATGAAAAGGCCCAAGCTTGGGGATGCTATGTTTGATGAAGATGATGTTTTTGAGAATATATTTGCTGCAATTAATGTTTGTCCCAAGCTTGGGGATGCTACATTTAATGAAGATGATATTTTTAGTCTCCCAAGTTTTGATATGCAAATTTATAATTATGATAGCATGCCTCCTACTTATGATGATTATTGTGATGATACTTATGCTATAAAAAGTGATGAATATATTTATAAAACTTGTCATGATTATGAGTACCCTTTCTCTGAACATTGCTCTTTTAATGTGGAAACAATTTATAGTATTCAAGTCTCTTATGATACTCCCACTATCCCGAATGAGAAGAATTTTGCTTATGTGGAGAGTAATAAAATTTATATGCTTGTAGATCATGAAAAGAATGCTTTAGGTGCTGTTTATATTGTTTAATTCATTCATGATACTACTGAAAATTATTATGAGGGAGGAACATATGCTTGTAGGAATTGCAATAATATCAAGTTTCCTCTCTATGTGCTTAAAGTTTTAAAGTTATGCTTGTTCTGCCTTCCTATGCTAGTTGATTATTGTTCCCATAAGTTGTTTGCTCACAAAATCCCTATGCATAGGAAGTGGGTTATACTTAAATGTGCTAGTCATATTCTTCATGATGCTCTCTTTATGTTACAATTCTTATCTTTTATGTGAGCATCATTGAAATCATCATGCCTAGCTAGGGGCGTTAAACGATAGCGCTTGTGGGGAGGCAACCCAACTTTATTTTTATTCCTGTTTAGTAATAAATAATTCATCTAGCCTCTGTTTAGATGTGGTTTTATGCTTTTAATTAGTGTTTGTGCCAAGTAGAACCTTTGGGAAGACTTGGGGAAAGTCTTGTTGATCATGTTGTAAAAAACAGAAACTTTAGCGCTGACGAGAATTGCTGCCAGTTTTTATTGGAGAGTGCTATGGAGTTAATTCTTTTTGCAGATGATTAATAGACAAATTACTCAGGTCCACCAATTCAGTTGAGAATTTTATGAGTTCCAGAAGTATATGTTTGATCCAGATTACTACAGACTGTTCTGTTTTTGACAGATTCTGTTTTCTATGTGTTGTTTGCTTATTTTGATGAATCTATGAGTAGTATCGGAGGGTATGAACCATAGATAAGTTGGAATAAAGTATATATTACACCAATATGAATTTATAATGAGTTCACAATAGTACCTAAGTGGTGATTTATTTTCTTATACTAACGGAGCTTACGAGTTTTCTGTTAAGTTTCGTGTTGTGAAGTTTTCAAGTTTTGGGTAAAGATTCGATGGACTATGGAATAAGGAGTGGCAAGAGCCTAAGCTTGGGGATTCCCAAGGCAACAAAAGATAATATTCAAGGACAACCAAGAGCCTAAGCTTGGGGATGCCCCGGAAGGCATCCCCTCTTTCGTCTTCATTCATCGGTAACTTTACTTGGAGCTATATTTTTATTCACCACATGATATGTGTTTTGATTGGTGCGTCAATTTATTTTGTTAGTATTTGCTTGATGTCATTTAGAACAATGTTTTTCATCTTTTATTTCAATAAATGTGGCATTGATAGCCTTTGCTATGCCTATTTTACAAGTCATCATGTTGCTGTTTGAAAATAGAAAGTTTACCGCTGTTGCAACAATTCCCTAGAAAAGTCAGAATGTGATAAAATGTTGAAATATTTTGCATACTAAGCTCTGATAAATCTACTACAGTGGGAATTTTCTTTCATAATTTTTGGAGCTAGGGAAGTATGGATCTTGCTGCACTCTTTACAGACTGTCCTGTTTAGGCAGATTGCTGTTATGTTTGCATTGTTTGCATATGTTTGCTTCTTTTCTATTTGAGGATAGGACTATTAAATATGCAGAGGCATTTAGTATGCAATGTTGAATAATAATTTTAGTGATTTGCTACAGTATAGTATGATAAGCTTTTTGCAATGGTTTATACTAACTTATCTCACGAGTCCTTGTTGAGTTTTTTGTGGATGAAGCTTTTGAGATTTAGGGAGACCGTGATATGAGAGGAATTAAGGAGACACAAAAGCTCAAGCTTGGGGATGCCCAAGACATCCCAAGATAATATTTCAAGAGGTCTCAAGCGTCTAAGCTTGGGGATGCCCCGGTTGGCATCCCACCTTTCTTCTTCAACAACTATCGGTTAGTTTCGGTTGATCCTAAGTTTTTGCTTCTTCACATGATGTTTGCCATTCTTAGAATGTCATTTTATTTTGTTTTGCTTGCTGTTTGAATAAATTATCGAGATCTGAAATTATTAAATGAGAGAGAGTCTTCACATAGCCACATAATTATTTAAACTACTCATTGATCTTCACTCATATCTTTTTGGAGTAGTTTGTCATTTACTCGTGTGCTTCACTTATATCCTATGAGTAAATAGTTGAGTGAGCGAATATCATAAATCTGAAATTATATATGTTTCATATGCTTATCATATGGGGAGTGATGACTTCACATATAAGAAGTAGAAGTGGTGAATTTATTGAAGGTTAGCAAACATTGTATTGGTCACTTGAACAATTCATGAAAGAATATTGAAGGAAGAGAGATTTCACATATAAATATACTATCTTGGACATCTTTTGTTGTTGTGAGCACTCATTAAAATATGACATGCTAAAAGGTTGAGGTTGGACAAGGCAGACAACGTAATGGGTTATGTTTTCTTATATCTGAAATAAAGTATATTGTAATGGATCATCCAACATGTTGAGCTTGCAATTCCCCCTCATGCTAGCCAAATTCTTCACACCAAGTAGAGATACTACTTGTGCTTCCAAACATCCCTTAAACCAGTATTGCCATGAGAATCCACCATACCTACCTATGGATTGAGTAAGATCCTTCAAGTAAGTTGTCATCGGTGCATGCAATAAAAATTGCTCTCTAAATATGTATGATATTTTAGTGTGGAGAAAATAAGCTTTATACGATCTTGTGATATGAAAGCAATAAAAGCGACGGACTGCATAATAAAGGTCCCTATCACAGGGGACAATAAAGTGACCGTTCTTTTGCATTAAGATTTTATGCATCCAACTTTAAAACCGCATGACAACCTCTGCTTCCCTCTGCGAAGGGCCTATCTTTACTTTCATCTTCTACCCTTATGCAAGAGTCATGGTGATCTTCACCTTTCCTTTTTACATTTGTGTTGGAAAGATTTTGATATATATATATATATCCAATTGGATGTAAGGCATCATGAACTATTATTGTTGACATTACCCTTGAGGTAAAAGGTTGGGATGTGAATTTATAAGCCCCTATCTTTCTCTATGTCTGATTAAAACTTTGAACCATAAATATCACGTGAGTGTTAGCAATTGTGAAAGACTACATGATAGTTGAGTATGTGGGGTTTGCTAAATCAAAGCTCTGACATAGACTCTTCCCGAAAATAAGATGAATTGTAATTGTTTGATGACTGATAACACGGTTTGTTATTTTCAAGAAAGTTTATGATCTATACTTTAACATGTGAATAGTTTGTTACTTGATCATGCGAAGCTTTATGAGATGAGCTATTGTTATGATATATACTAATGCTAGAAAAGGTGATTGGAAGTATCATTGATCAAACTTGTGCACCTGCTAGCATTAACACTTCATAAATGATTTCTTTTATCATTTACCTACTCGAGGACGAGCAGGAATTAAGCTTGGGGATGCTGATACATCTCCAATGTATCTATAATTTATGAAGTATTCATGCAATTATATTATCCATCTTGGATGTTTATTGGGCTTTACTATGCACTTTTATATTACTTTTGGGACTAACCTATTGACCCAGAGCCCAGTGCCAGTTTCTGTTTTTTCCCTTGTTTCAGTTTTTCACGGAAAAGGAATATCAAACGGAATCCAAACGGAATGAAACCTTCGAAAAAGTTATTTTTGGAAGGAAAGCAATACAGGAGACTTGGAGTGCATGTCGGGAAAGAAACGAGGGAGGCACGAGGTAGGGGCGTGCCCTCCACCCTCGTGGGCCCCTTGTGGCTCCCCTGACGTATTTCTTCCACCTATATATCTCCATACACCCAAAAACGACCAGGGGGCACAATAGATCGGGAGTTCCGCCGCCAGAAGCCTCCGTAGCCACCGAAAACCAATCTAGACCCGTTCCGGCACCTTGCCGGAGGGGGAACCCTTCATCGGTGGCCATCTTCATCATCCCGGTGCTCTCCATGACGAGGAGGGAGTAGTTCTCCCTCGGGGCTGAGGGTATGTACTAGTAGCTATGTGTTTGATCTCTCTCTCTCTCTCTCTCTCTCGTGTTCTTGAGGTGGTACGATCTTGATGTATCGCGAGCTTTGCTATTATAGTTGGATCTTATGATGTTTCTCCCCCTCTACTCTCTTGTAATGGATTGAGTTTCCCCTTTCAAGTTATCTTATCGGATTGAGTCTTTAAAGATTTGAGAACACTTAATGTATGTCTTGCCATGCGTATCTGTGGTGACAATGGGATATCACGTCATTCACTTGATGTATGTTTTGGTGATCAACTTGCGGGTTCCACCCATGAACCTATGCATAGGGGTTGGCACATGTTTTCGTCATGATTCTCTGGTAGAAACTTTGGGGCACTCTTTGAGGTTCTATGTGTTGGTTGAATAGATGAATATGAGATTGTGTGATGCATATCGTATAATCATACCCACGGATACTTGAGGTGACATTGGAGTATCTAGGTGACATCAGGGTTTTGGTTGATTTGTGTCTTAAGGTGTTATTCTAGTACGAACTCTAGGGCTGTTTGTGACACTTATAGGAATAGCCCAACGGATTGATTGGAAATAATAACTTTGAGGTGGTTCGTACCCTACCATAATCTCTTCGTTTGTTCTCCGCTATTAGTGACTTTGGAGTGACTCTTTGTTGCATGTTGAGGGATAGTTATGTGATCCAATTATGTTATTATTGTTGAGAGGACTTGCACTAGTGAAAGTATGAACCCTAGGCCTTCTTTCCTAGCATTGCAATACCGTTTTAGCTCACTTTTATCATTAGTTACCTTGCTGTTTTTATAATTTCAGATTACAAAAACCTATATCTACTATCCATATACTACTTGTATCACCATCTTTTCGCCGAACTAGTGCACTTATACAATTTACCATTGTATTGGGTGTGTTGGACACACAACAGACTCTTTGTTATTTGGTTGCAGGGTTGCTTGAGAGAGACCATCTTCATCCTACGCCTCCCACGGATTGATAAACGTTAGGTCATCCACTTGAGGGAAATTTGCTACTGTCCTACAAACCTCTGCACTTGGAGGCCCAACAACGTCTACAATAAGAAGGTTGTGTAGTAGACATCAGAGACGTATCAAGCATCCCCAAGCTTAATTCCTGCTCGTCCTCTAGTAGGTAAATGATAAAAACAGAATTTTTGATGTGGAATGCTTCCTAACATATTTCTCAATGTAATTTTTCTTTATTGTGGCATGAATGTTCAGATCCGAAAGATTCAAGATAAAAGTTTAATATTGACATAAAAATAATAATACTTCAAGCATACTAACTAAGCAATCATGTCTTCTCAAAATAACATGGCCAAAGAAAGTTCATCCCTACAAAATCATATAGTTTGTTCATGCTCCATTTTCTTCACACAAGAATGCTCTCATCATGCACAACCCCGATGACAAGCCAAGCAATTGTTTCACACTTTAGTAATCTCAAACTCTTTTCAACTTTCATGCAATAGATGAGCGTGAGCCATGGATATAGCACTATGGGTGGAATATAATAGAATGAAGGGGGTTATGTGGAGAAGACAAAAAAGGAGAAAGTCTCACATCGACGCGGCTAATCAATGGGCTAGGGAGATGCCCATCAATTCATGTCAATGTAAGGAGCAGGGATTGCCATGCAACGGATGCACTAGAGCTATAAATGTATGAAAGCTCAACAAAAGAAACTAAGTGGGTGTGCATCCAACTTGCTTGCTCACGAACACCTAGGGCACTTGAGGAGGCCCATTGTTGGAATATACAAGCCAAGTTCTATAATGAAAAGTTCCCACTAGTATATGAAAATGACAAAACAAGAGACTCTCTATCATAAAGATCATGGTGCTACTTCGAAGCACAAGTGTGGAAAAGGATAGTAGCATTGCCCTTTTTTATTCTCTCTTTTTTGGGCCTTCTTTTTTTTTCTTTTTTGGCCTTTCTCTTTCTTTTTTTGGGACAATGCTCTATTAATGATGATCATCACACTTCTATTTATTTACAACTCAATGATGACAACTCGATACTAGAACAAGATATGACTCTATATGAATGCCTCCGGCGGTGTACCGGGATGTGCAATGACTCATGAGTGACATGCATGAAAAAATTGTGAACGGTGGCTTTGCCACAAATACGATGTCAACTACATGATCATGCAAGGCAATATGACAATGATGATGCATGTCATAATAAACGGAACGGTGGAAAGTTGCATGGCAATATATCTTGGAATGGCTATGAAAATGCCATAATAGATAGGTATGGTGGCTGTTTTGAGGAAGATATAAGGAGGTTTATGTGTGATAGAGCGTATCGTATCACGGGATTTGGATGCACCGGCGAAGTTTGCACCAACTCTCAAGGTGAAAAAGGGAATGCACGGTACCGAAGAGGCTAGCAATGATGGAAGGGTGAGAGTGCGTATAATCCATTGACTCAACATTAGTCATAAAGAACTCACATACTTATTGCAAAAATCTACAAGTCATCAAAAACCTCGGCACTATGCGCATGCTCCTAGGGGGATAGATTGGTAGGGACTTGCAAAATTGAACACAATGTTTACCATACGTGCATGCTACGGGACTTGCAAACTTGAACACAAGTATTTCTCAAATTCACAACTACTCAACTAGCAAAACTTTGATATCACTATCTCCATATCTCAAAACAATCATCAAGTATCAAACTTCTCTTAGTATTCAATGCACTTATATGAAAGTTTTTATTATGCCTAAAAGAAAATTGCCATGTTGTTCTAAAGAACTATCAAAATAATATAAGTGAAGCATGAGAGATCAATTATTTCTATAAAATAAAACCACCCCCGTGCTCTGAAAGATATAAGTGAAGCACTAGAGCAAAAACTATATAGCTCAAAAGATATAAGTGAAGCACATAGAGTATTCTAATAAATTCCAATTCATGTGTGTCTCTCTCAAAAGGTGTGTACAGCAAGGATGATTGTGGTAAACTAAAAAGCAAAGACTCAAATCATACAACATGCTCCAAGCAAAACACATATCATGTGGTGAATAAAAATATAGCTCCAAGTAAAGTTACCGATGAACGAAGACGAAAGAGGGGATGCCTTCCGGGGCATCCCTAAGCTTAGGCTTTTTGGTGTCCTTGTATTTTACCTTGGGGTCCATGGGCATCCCCAAGCTTAGGCTCTTGCCACTCCTTGTTCCATAGTCCATCAAATCTTTACCCAAAACTTGAAAACTTCACAACACAAAACTTAAAAGAAAATCTTCGTGAGCTCCGTTAGCGAAAGAAAACAAACCACCACTTCAAGTTACTGTAACTAAATCATTCTTTATTTATATTGGTGTTAAACCTAATGTATTCCAACTTCTCTATGGTTTATAAACTCTTTTACTAGCCATATATTCATCAAAATAAGCAAACAACACACGAAAAACAGAATCTGTCAAAAACAGAACAGTCTGTAGTAATCTGTAGGTTTCGACCACTTCTGGAACCCAAAAATTCTAAAATAAATTTCTGGACCTGAGGAATTTATCTATTAATCATCTGCAAAAAGAATTAACTAAATAGCACTTTCCAAATAAAAATGACATCAATTCTCGTGAGCGCTAAAGTTTCTATTTTTTACAGCAAGATCAAAAAGACTTTCCCCAAGTCTTCCCAACGGTTCTACTTGGCACAAACACTAATTAAACACAAAAAACACAACCAAAACAGAGGCCAGATAAATTATTTATTACTAAACAGGAGCAAAAATCAAGGAATAAAAATAAAATTGGGTTGACTCTCAACAAGCGCTATCGTTTAACGCCCCAAGCTAGGCATAAAAGCAAGGATAGATCTAGGTATTGCCATCTTTGGTAGGCAATCCATAAGTGGCTCTCATAATAGATTCATATGGTAATTTAATTTTCTTTCTAGGGAAATGTTCCATGCCTTTCCTTAATGGAAATTGGAATCTAATATTCCCTTCCTTCATATCAATAATTGCACCAATCGTTCTAAGGAAAGGTCTACCAAGAATAATAGGACACGAAGGATTGCAATCTATGTCAAGAACAATGAAATCTACGGGCACATAGTTCCTATTTGCAACAATAAGAACATCATTAATTCTTCCCATAGGTTTCTTAATAGTGGAATCCGCAAGGTGCAAGTTTAAAGAACAATCATCAAATTCACGGAATCCTAGCAAATCACATAAAGTTTTCAGAATCGTGGAGACACTAGCACCCAAATCACACAAAGCATAGCATTCATGATCTTTAATTTTAATTTTAATAGTAGGTTCCCACTCATCATAAAGTTTTCTAGGGATAGAAACTTCCAACTCAAGTTTTTCTTCATAAGATTGCATCAAAGCATCAACGATATTTTGCCGGGGTTGCTGATCCACGGGCACCTATGGGACCGGCGGACCGGGTCCCTTTTTGGTTCGGCGGGGGCGGAGGTCGGCGCAAAGAGCAGATCGAGGCGAAGCACGCGGGCGATTTACCCAGGGTTCGGGCCGCACGGATGCGTAAAACCCTACTCCTGCTTTGTGGTGTTATATTGATTTCTAGCTCGGGAGCGCGGAGTGCTACAGTGCACACCAGCAGCTAGCAAAACCGAGCGTGAGTGTTCGAAGTGGCTAACCCAGCGTGAGTGTTCGAAGTGGCTAACCCAGTGTGAGTGTTCGAAGTGGCTAACCCCCCCCCCCTCGTTGCACTCGGGCTCCTTTTATATGCTCAAGGGGTTACCGACATAGCAACGGGGGGCAAAAATGTAAAAGTGGTGGTTGGTACAGCTACCTGTACAGTGTTATCATACCTAACCCTGGCGGCAGGGGACAAGGGCATTAATTGCCGTCTGTGTCGCCAAGACAGTACCGAAAGGACCGCTAGGGACGCCACCGTTTGGCCACGGTGGTTATCTTGTCAGCGCCTGCTTGCCACCTTGCACCCCTAGCTGCACGGCCCCCTGCCACGTGTGCTCCGGAGGGCCCTCAAGCGACACGTTGGCAGGTGTGCTGGAGCGCGGGCACGAAGTGGGGGTTTCCCGCGGCAAGCTCCTTGCCGCGGTCGTCGTCTTGTCGTGTTCGGGAGCTTGTCGCTCACCGGGTCTTGCCGGGACGCGCGGCGCGTCGCGGCAAGCTTTCTTGGTATGCCTTGAGTGGCCTTCCCGGCAAGCTCCTCTTGCCGGGGTCTTGTCTTCTTCCCGGGCAGCTTCTCTTGCCAGGGCCTTGGTTGGCCTTCCCGGCAAGCTCCTCCTGCCGGGGCCTTGGTTGGCCTTCCCGGCAAGCTCCTCTTGCCGGGGCCTTGGTTTTAATACTTTGTTCTTGAATGGTCTTCAAAGTAGCCGCGGAGGGTCTTGGCGGTCGCCCAGCAAGCCTTGCCGCGGGGTGCTGCGACCGCCCGTGCACAAGTTCGGGATACTAGGGTACCCCTACTCTAGTACACCGACAGGAGCCCCCGGGCCTGGGCCAGACACGGTGCCGAGCGCTGTTGGGCCAGGCCCAAAACAGTGCACGGGCACGCGCGGCCTAGGTCACGCCGTATTCCCCGCTTCCACCGCGCACACCCGGAACGGCACGCGTTGAATGCGGCGTCGTGGGCGAGATCGTGGGTGGTTATTTTATTCGGAAATGCGGAACGTCCGCCCCCTCCCCTTTTATAAGCAGAGGAAATGGGGGCAGTTCGCACATTCGCCCGTTGCTGTTTCCAATCTCAGAAACCTCCGCCGCTCCCTTGCCTTCCCAGAGCAGAGAGAGAGAGAGAGAGCAGTGCCCTGCTCCCCATCGCCGCCAGCGTCACCAACGCCGTCGGCCTCCTCCACTACTTCCGCCATGGCTCCGAAAGCCGACAAGGGGAAGGTCGTGAAGTCGACCGAGGCGCAGCGGCTCGCGGCGCTGCGGAAAGAGCGGGCGGTTTTCCCCCCCAAGCTCGCCGCGAAGGAGCTGAAGGAGAAGTACTACCTCTTCTGGTCGGCGGAGACGCGCGCGCACCCGCGCACAAAGGTACTCCCCGCCTTCGCTTGGAAGAAGGCTCCGAACGGATACCCCTTTTTTGCTCTGTTCTTCTACTGCGGGCTCTGTCCGCCTTTCTCTGATTTCTTCTGCGACATCATGAATACGTACGGGTTCCATCTCCTTGACTTCACTCCCAACGCCGTCCTGACAATGGCAGTTTTCGCACACCTTTGCGAAAACTTTGTCGGAGTCCTTCCCAACGTAGCTCTCTTCCGCCATTTTTTCATACCCCGAGTAGAGAGAGGAGAGCCTCTATCCGGCGGGATTGCCTGGATCTCAAGGTCCGGCATGAAGGAGACCTATCTGGATGGAGAGTTCCGCGGCAAGTGGGAGGAGTGGAGAGCGGATTGGTGCTGGATTGACGAAGAGGATCCGCAGCCATTCACCTCCCAGCGCAAAGCCCCAGTAGCACGCGGCGGCGATTGGAGTGACATGGCCCCGGAGGACGCCAAGCTGAAGGTTGCCGTTACCAGGATCCTGCGCCTGAGGTTTGCCGGGCTTACTGTTGGCGATGTTGGCACAGACTTCCTTCGCCGCCGCATCGCCCCCCTGCAGGAACGGGGGAGGCCCACTTGGGAGTTCAAGAACGCGGCAGACATCATGAGGCTGCGGCCAGGCCTCAATTACAACTTCACAGTCCTGGAGCTCGATGCGATGCTGCAGGAGCTGTTCAGATATGACCCTCAGCATCCCGAGGTGTTCAGGTTGCCGGGGGGCGTCGTGCCTTTGTGCAACAATTCCGAGCTCGACCGCATCCGCGCAATGATGCCGGAGTGCGACTCGCATGGAATTGTGCCAACTTGGCAGGAACCCGCCGACGAGGTCGTGCAGCAGTTCTTCGATGACTTGGTGGAAGTGCCAATCCGTCTCGACGAGAAGGGCGGCCTCACCCGCGATACCACAGATGCGGAGTTGGCGCTCATCGCCACCAGGATGGAGGAGGCAGCGGCAGCCGCAGCCGCGGGCGAGTTCGGTTTTACTGTGGAGGAGGCTGATGCAGCGGAAGCGGCAAGCCATGCCGAGCGAGGGGACGCCGCCGGCGAGAAGGAGCTTGTCAGGCGTGACGCCGAGCCGAGCGAGCCCGCCAGGGACACGAGCGGCTCGTTGGAAATCTCTTCTTCCTCCTCGCCTTCAGGCAGCTTGCCGCAAGCAGGGCCTCCACCCCCGCCAAGAAGGCGTCTCCGCAAGGCTTGTGATGTGGCGGAGCGGCAAGCGGGCCGACAGTCACCACGTCGCGTGACACGCTCGACCACAGCAGACACCGCTGCCGCGGGAGCGCCTCGTGCTACGACGGCAACTGGAGCGGAGTCTAGCCGGACCACCGCTTCAGTCCCCGCCGCTACTCGCGCCGTGCCAACAGCCGGAGTGGGGTCGCCTCAGGCCGCCGCCACTGCTCCCTCCAAGTGGCCAAGGGAAGCTTCTCCTCCGCCTCCTTGCGCCGGGCGCACGCCGGGCTTCGATTTCTCCGCGTTAAGCTCCGACGAGGAAGAGGAAGAAGAGTAAGCTTCTCTTGTTGTACTTGCATTTCTTCAACTCTTGCTATTGGTCTTGTATCTCATTTGCTTTGCTCTGGATTTGTTCCTTCTTAGGACTCTGGCCCAGAGAGCGGCAAAGAGAGCCAAGGCCCCGGTGATCGTTGTCGAGGACCAGCCCACTGCGACAGCAGGTGGCGCGCCCGAGACAAGCTTGCCGGACCTGGCGACTTTCCTCCATGGCAGCCCCCAGCGTAAGTGTGTGAATTATTTTCCGCGGCGAGGCGCGCATGGGTACTCGTCTTTGCTAATATTTGCTTGTTGACTTGTGTAGGAGCCGAGCAGCCCCTCCGGGAGCCAAGTGAAAATCCCCCGACAAGGGAGAATTCTCCGGCAAGGGAGGGTTCTCTGGCAAGGGAGAAGCCCCCGGCAAGGGAGGGATCTCCGGCAAGGGAGAAGTCTCCGGCAAGGGAGGGTTCTCCGGCGAGGGACAACGCCAGTGGCCCCCCGACGGCGGAGACCACGACTACAGAACCCAGTGCAGGTACTCCTCTTGCTTCAAAACTTCCCTTGGGTTCTTCTCTAGATTTTCTTGAGTTTTTGCTGGATTTTGCTTGACTCTTCCCCCTTTTTCCGTCGTCAGATCCACCCGCTGCGGAGCAAATGGAAACCGAGGTCGCCACCGACGAGGCAGCCGGTGGTGGCGACGCCGCCGGCGCTGATGCCGCCAAGGCAGACGCCGCGGCAACTGGCGAGGGGTCCGGTGATCGTACTGACGGCCCTGAGGCCGCAGGAGCGCCAGGCGCCACACCGACCACCGATCCGTCCGCCGCTGCCGCAGCGCTAGGCTCCGGAGAGCCCCAGCCAGGCGTCTACCTGAAGGCCGGCGACGACGTCTTCATCAATCTTCCCTGGTCATCAAGCTCCAGAGCGCCGGTCGAGGGGGAGGTCTTCGACGAAGAAGTGCTGGCCTCCGCGGGGCTGAAGCTGGTCGACGCGCCAAGCAGCAGCAGCAACGAGCCCGAAGAAGAGCGGCTGCTGCGCAGGTTGATGTCGCTCTACCGCGCGCGACAAGCCAAGCTGGAGTCCCGCGAGGCGCTTGTCGCGAAGGCGGGGGCAGACATTGAGAAGCGCGCAGAAGAGCTCGGGGGCTTCCACCAGGAAGCCCTCCGATCCCTGGCGGAGGAGCGTGAGCGGCTCGTTGAAGCGCAGAAGGCCTTTCTCCTCGAGAAGGCCGACGCCGAAGAGCGCCAGCGACTTGCCGCTGTGAAGCTAGCCGCGGAGGAGGGCGAGCTGGCGCAGCGGAAGGTCAATCTCGACGCCCACGAGGAGGAGCTTGCCTCGCGCGAGGAGAAGCTTGGCGAAGCCCTCAAGCAAGCGGAGGATGCTGCCGCCGCCGCTGAGGCCGCCAAGGAGGAGTTGAAGACGAAGGTGGCGCGGCTGGAGGCCGATCTCTACGAGAAGGGCAGGGAGCTCAGCGCCGCCAAGGTCTCCAACGTGGATCTTGAGTTGAAGCTAACCACTTTGACCAAGACTCTGGACAGCGCCAAGGAGCGGGAGGCGGCCTTGAAGGAGGAAATCAAGGCCGACAAGGCGCTGCTGGAGAGCGCTGCCACCGCCCAGAACGCCTTTAGGAAGACCGTGACGCACTGGACGGAGAGCCTTGTGAACGCCGCCGCGGACATTGACAAGGAGCTGGCGCAATTGGGGATAGAGGATCTCGGGTATTCCACCGACGACAACCTCCAACCCAGCGCCAAGCTCGTCCTGTTCTTCAAGGGTGTGGCGACGGCCCTCCAGCGCCTCCGAGAGAGGATCCCCAAGCAACTAGCTGACGAGTCACGCGAGATCTGCGCAGGAGCCCTCGAGAAGGTGTTGATGAAGGTGGCCTTCCGCAATCCGGGCCTCCGCCTCACCAACATCCTCAGATCCTTGCCGCCAGAAGCCGACCTGGAGGAGCTCAAGGCCCTTGTCGCACCCATTGTGGACAAGGTGAGCGGGTTCAAGCGGGTCGAGGGCGATCGCGTAGATTAGGCCGCTCATTTCTTCTTTTCTTGTCGCTGTTTACCTCGTCATGAAAACAATTTATTAGAGCTGCGACAAGTTATTTTTGTAATATAACTTGATTTCGGGTAGCCATTGCAATGTTATTCCCTCTACTTGACTCTTTGCTTTGTATGCTTTTACCCTACGCTTTCAGGGAACTTGCCGGTGCAGGCACCCGAGCCGCGAGCGCTGAGTGCGGAACGTCAGCAGCCTGCTGGCGGTGCCGCTACCGGCAAGAAACCTTGTCGCAACTAGTTGCAGCTCACTTAAGTTGCTGAGCGGACTCGAAGCAAAGTAAGGGAGCTAGCGGCTCACTTAAGTTGCTGAGCGGACTCGAAGCAAAGTAAGGGCGCTAGCAGCTCACTTAAGTCGTTGAGCGGACTCGAAACGAAGTAAGGGCGCAACTAGCTACGAGTTGGTTCCTCCGCGCACAGGTTTTACATACAAAGCACGGCCGTTCAAGGGAGATAACTTAAAATTTAGAAAATTTGATTGCTCAAACTTTGGCAACTTATCTTTTCTGTTGTTTGTTTCCCGGCAAGGCGAAATTCTTGAACGACGTCTGGTCCATACCCTTTTCTTCTCCTCCCCCCCCCTCCCCGGCAAACTTGTGCGCAAGGGAGCCTTCCTTTCCTTGTGAAAAAGAAAGAAGAGAAAATACAGATATGGAGCCTTATGGCTTGTTATTCCTTACCGTGGAGCAGGTGCTGCACAAAGTGTCAGATCATATATGCCAGAAAATAGAAAGCATAAAATTGACAAAATGTGCGGAGCACACTAGCTTTACTTATGCACGGGATCTGCGCCCGGCTCTGTACAAAGGATTACATGCAACAGCGGCAAGACTTTGTACAAAAGAGGGGTGGTTGCCGGACAGGGTCCGACAACCGCGCCTTACGGGTAAAACTTACGAGGATGCTCGATGTTCCAGGAGTTGCTCACCGGAATGGCATCTTCGGTCTCAAGGCGGACAGCGCCGGGCCTAGTGACTCGTTTCACCCGGTAAGGGCCTGCTCACTTTGGCGTCAACTTGTTGGGATTCTTGGCGGGATGAACGCGCCGAAGAACAAGGTCGCCTACCTCACGTTACTCCCTTTACTTGACTCTCTGCTTTGTATGCTTTTACCCTACGCTTTTAGGGAACTTGCCGGTGCAGGCACCCGAGCCGCTAGCGCTAAGTGCGGAACATCAGTAGCCTGCTGGCGGTGCCGCCGCCGGCAAGAAACCTTGTCGCAACTAGTTGCAGCTCACTTAAGTTGCTGAGCGGACTCGAAGCAAAGTAAGGGCGCTAGCGGCTCACCTTAAGTTGCCGAGCGGACTCGAAGCAAAGTAAGGGCGCTAGCAGCTCACTTAAATCGTTGAGCGGACTCGAAACGAAGTAAGGGCGCAACTAGCCACGAGTCGGTTCCTCCGCGCACAGGTTTTACATACAAAGCGCGGTCATTCAAGGGAGATAACTTAAGATTTAAAAAATCTGATTACTCAAACCTTGGCAACTTAACTCCCTTACTCGTCGGCAGGTTGACGTGCATGGTGATCCTGGGCGCTCCGAGATCCGCCAGCTCGATCTTGATCTAGCAAACGCATGGTATCGTGAGTACCATGACGCTGCCGGTCCCACGCCTCCTGAGATGGGCGCGGTGCATGCACGGACGCCGAGGTCTTGGAGTGCGCCCGGTCATTGTGGGAGCCGGCTGCGCCGCCGGTGGGCAGCGCAGCCTTGTCCTGGGACCTGGCAGCACCGTGAGTTCCCCCGCCGACGCGTGCCCTTCCGCCGGTGCCTGTCCCACCAGCCGTTTGCTCCGGCGGTAGCTGGTTCGGCGCGGACGGAGCAGCTGCCTCCGAAACTTTCTTCTTCGGCGGCATGTTGATGAAGATGATGAAGATCTAGCTCGCAAGAATGCCGGATCTGGTTCGCACAACTTCGGCGCCCCCTACCTGGCGCGCCAGAGATGCCGGGGTTGCTGATCCACGGACACCTATGGGACCGGCGGACCGGGTCCCTTTTGGTTCGGCGGGGGGCGGAGGTCGCGCAAAGAGCAGATCGAGGCGAAGCACGCGGGCGATTTACCCAGGTTCGGGCCGCACGGATGCGGTAAAACCCTACTCCTGCTTTGTGGTGTTGTATTGATTTCTAGCTCGGGAGCGCGGAGTGCTACAGTGCACACCAGCAGCTAGCAAAACCGAGCGTGAGTGTTCGAAGTGGCTAACCCAGCGTGAGTGTTCGAAGTGGCTAACCCAGCGTGAGTGTTCGAAGTGGCTAACCCCCCCCCCCTCGTTGCACTCGGGCCTCCTTTTATATGCTCAAGGGGTTACCGACATAGCAACGGGGGGCAAAAATGTAAAAGTGGTGGTTGGTACAGCTACCTGTACAGTGTTATCATACCTAACCCTGGCAGCAGGGGACAAGGGCATTAATTGCCCGTCTGTGTCACCTAGACAGTACCGAAAGGGACCGCTAGGGACGCCACCGTTTGCCACGGTGGTTATCTTGTCAGCGCCTGCTTGCCACCTTGCACCCCTAGCTGCACGGCCCCCTGCCACGTGTGCTCCGGAGGGCCCTCAAGCGACACGTTGGCAGGTGTGCTGGAGCGCGGGCACGAAGTGGGGGTTTCCCGCGGCAAGCTCCTTGCCGCGGTCGTCGTCTTGTCGTGTTCGGGAGCTTGTCGCTCACCGGGTCTTGCCGGGACGCGCGGCGCGTCGCGGCAAGCTTTCTTGGTATGCCTTGAGTGGCCTTCCCGGCAAGCTCCTCTTGCCGGGGTCTTGTCTTCTTCCCGGGCAGCTTCTCTTGTCGGGGCCTTGGTTGGCCTACCCGGCAAGCTCCTCCTGCCGGGGCCTTGGTTGGCCTTCCCGGCAAGCTCCTCTTGCCGGGGCCTTGGTTTTAATACTTTGTTCTTGAATGGTCTTCAAAGTAGCCGCGGAGGGTCTTGGCGGTCGCCCGGCAAGCCTTGCCGCAGGGTGCTGCGACCGCCCGTGCACAAGTTCGGGATACTAGGGTACCCCTACTCTAGTACACCGACAGATATGTTTAGTAAAAGCTTTATTTTGACTATAAGCATCAGGAGAATTTAGCACGGATTGCAACAAGGAAATACAATCTATCAAAGAGAAATTATCATAATTAAATTCCTTGAAATCCAAAATAGTGTGTTCGTTGGTATCTAAAGTTTTGACCTCTTCAATCCCACTTTTACCAATTTTTGAATCAAGATCTAAAAACTCCGAATTTTTGGAACGCCTTCTAGGCAAAGGTGGCCCATCTTCAGTCCCATCATTATCAAGATTCATATTGCAAAACAAAGATTTAATAGGAGACACATCAATAACTTTTAGATCTTCATCTTTATTTTCATAGAAACTAGAAGAACACGCTTTCCCAAAGCAATCTTTCATAGCACGCATCCTAGCGGTTCTTTCTTTGCACTCATCAATGGAAATTCTCATGGCTTTGAGAGACTCATTGATATCATGCTTAGGTGGGATAGATCTAAGTTTCAAAGAATCAACATCAAGAGAAATTCTATCAACGTTCCTAGCCAATTCATCAACCTTAAGCAATTTTTCTTCAAGGAAAGCATTGAAATTCTTTTGTGAATTCATAAACTCCTTAACACTAGTCTCAAATTCAGAGGGCATATTATTAAAATTTCCATAAGAATTGTTGTAGGAATTACCATAATTATTAGAGGAATTACTAGGAAATGGCCTAGAATTAAAATTACTTCTATACGCGTCGTTACCAAAATTGTTCCTACCAACAAAATTCACATCCATAGATTCATTATTATTCTCAATCAAAGTAGACAAAGGCATATCAGTAGGAGCACTCCTATTAGAAAACAATTTCATAAGTTCATCCATCTTTCCACTCAAAACATTAATCTCTTCAATTGCATGCACATTTTTACTAGTAGATCTTTTAGTGTGCCATTGAGAATAATTAACCATAATACTATCTAGGAGTTTGGTAGCTTCTCCTAAAGTGATTTCCATAAAAGTGCCTCCCGTGGCCGAATCTAAAATATTTCTAGAAGCAAAATTCAATCCGGCATGATTTTTTTGTATAATCATCCAAAGATTCAAACCATGTGTAGGGCAATTACGTATCATTAATTTCATCCTCTCCCAAGCTTGTGCAACATGTTCATGATCAAGTTGCTTAAAATTCATAATATCGTTTCTAAGAGAGATGATCTTAGTGGGAGGAAAATATTTAGAGACAAAATCATCTTTGCACTTATTCCATGAATCAATACTATTTTTAGGCAAAGACGAAAACCAAGCTTTAGCACGATCTCTAAGCGAAAACGGAAATGGCTTAAGTTTAACAATATCATTATCCACATATTTCTTCTTTTGCATATCACACAAATCAACAAAGTTGTTTAGATGGGTAGCGGCATCTTCACTAGGAAGGCCGGCGAATTGATCTTTCATGACAAGATTCAACAAAGCAGCATTAATTTCACAAGATTCAACATTGGTAAGAGGAGCAATCAAAGTGATAAGAAAATCATTGTTGTTGGTATTGGTAAAGTCACACAATTTAGTATTGTCTTGAGTCATCATGACAAGCAAGCAATCCAACACACGAGCAAACAAGAAGCAAGCGGAAAAGAGGCGAACGGAAAAAGAGAAGGGAACTGAAAAAGAGGGCGTAGAAAACGGCAAGGGTGAAGTGGGGGAGAGGAAAACGAGAGGCAAATGGCAAATAATGTAATGCGAGGGATGAGAGTTTGTGATGGGTACTTGGTATGTCTTGACTTGTGCGTAGACTCCCCGGCAACGGTGCCAGAAATGGCTCATTGTCGGGAGTCAAATCTTGACTTGACTTGGCGCGAATCTCCCCGGCAACGACACCAGAAGTCCTTCTTGCTACCTCTTGAGCAATGCGTTGGTTTTCCCTTGAAGAGGAAAGGGTGATGCAGTAAAGTAGCGTAAGTATTTCCCTCCGTTTTTGAGAACCAAGGTATCAATCCATTTGGAGATCACGCTCGAGTCCCACGCACCTACACAAACAAATAAGAACCTCGCAACCAACGTGATAAAGGGGTTGTCAATCCCTTCACGGTCACTTACGAGAGTGAGATCTGATAGATATGATAAGATAATATTTTTGGTATTTTTATTATAAAGAGAAATAAAGATGCAAAGCAAAATAAATGGCAATAGAAATAGCTAAGTGTTGGAAGATTAATATGATGGAAGATAGACCCGGGGGCCATAGGTTTCACTAGTGGCTTCTCTTAAGAGCATAAGTATTACGGTGGGTAAACAAATTACTGTCGAGCAATTGATAGAATTGAGCATAGTTATGAGAATATCTAGGTATGATCATGTATATAGGCATCACGTCTGTGACAAGTAGACCGAAACAATTCTGCATCTACTACTATTACTCCTCACATCGACCGCTATCCAGCATGCATCTAGAGTATTAAGTTCATAAGAACAGAGTAATGCTTTAAGTGAGATGACATGATGTAGAGGGATAAACTCATGCAATATGATATAAACCCCATATTTTTATCCTCGATGGCAACAATACAATACGTGCCTTGCTGCCCCTACTGTCACTGGGAAAGGACACCGCAAGATTGAACCCAAAGCTAAGCACTTCTCCCATTGCAAGAAAGATGAATCTAGTAGGCCAAACCAAACTGATAATTCGAAGAGACTTGCAAAGATAAACCAATCATACATAAAAGAATTCGGAGAAGAATCAAATATTGTTCATAGATAAACTTGATCATAAACCCAGAATTCATCGGATCTCGACAAACACACCGCAAAAGAAGATTACATCGAATAGATCTCCAAGAAGATCGAGGAGAACTTTGTATTGAGATCCAAAGAGAGAGAAGAAGCCATCTAGCTAATAACTATGGACCCGAAGGTCTGAAGTAAACTACTCACACATCACCGGAGAGGCCATGGAGTTGATGTAGAGGCCCCCCGTGATCAATGCCCCCTCTGACGGAGCTCCGGAAAATGCCCCAAGATGGGATCTCTGGGGTACAGAAGGTTGCGACGGTGGAATTAGGTTTTCGTGGTGCTCCTGGATGTTTGGGGGGTACATGGATATATATAGGAGGAAGAAGTAGGTCGGTGGAGCAACGATGGGCCCACGAGGGTGGAGGGCGCGCCAGGGGGGTAGGCGCGCCACCTGACCTGTGGCCTCCTCGATTGTTTGTTGATGCCCACTCCAAGTCTCCTGGATCACGTTTGTTGAGAAAATCACGTTTCCGAAGGTTTCATTCCGTTTGGATTTCGTTTGGTATTCCTTTGTTGCGAAACACTGAAATAGGCAAAAAAACAGCAATTTGGGTTGGGACTCCGGTTAATAGGTTAGTCCCAAAAATAATTTTAAAGTGTAAAATAAAGCCCATTAACATCCAAAACAGATAATATAATAGCATGGAACAATCAAAAGTTATAGATACGTTGGAGACGTATCAATGCTCTAAGTGGGACATTACGCGGGAGGCCCGCACCCGCCCCCCTTCTGCCACATAATTATATGGGACTCCCGCATGTGCCCACGTAAATTTTCATGGGATAGGTGGGTTTAGTGGATATCCCTCGTAACATCATGCATCAATACTGGCCTCAGTTGAATTGTTTTATTCAAACAAAAAGTGCTTTTGTCCCACCTAGAGGTAAAGCGTGCGGGGTAGAAGAGAGTGCCACCGGCAGGGTCGAGCTCGGTGCGGCGGGCACACGATGGCCTTGATTCCGTCCATGGACAAGTACGCGTCCGAGTCGGCGCTATCCTCGGGGCTATTGCCAGGCTCAAGAAGAGGCCACAAGGTCGTCGTCAGTGACGTCGGCATCGACGGCAGAGGCCGAGGAGGGGACGAGCTGGAGAGCGTCAGCTAACCGCTCATGGCATCGCAGGTGCTGCAGAGCGCCGATAGCGTCTACGCAGCAGGTAACCACGGGGGGGGCATGCTTGAAGACCTCACAGAGTCGGGTGTGCACGCGTCGTGACCGACGCAGCGGTGGGCTTTGCCCAACCAGCAGTAGAGCCGCTCCATAATCACGGCGCATGGCCGCCTGCCTAGCCCCCTCTCCTCCTTCGACCACTGGGTGCTCGTCCACTTTCATTTCATTTGCCACGGATCTCTGGTGCAGCTCTGGCCCTAGCGAGCAACGACCTTGCAAACCAGCAGCGTGGTGATCTTCAATAACATGTTGTGGCACTCTGATAGGTCGCCGCTCCCCATGAGTGCCCACTCAAACCAGCACAGCAGCTGCGCAAGCTAGTGGTGGGCCGTGGCGAGGGCCAGGATCTTGCCGGGGCATACGCAACGCCCGTCGCCGGATGGAGCCATGAGGAGGTCGATGCCGAGCATGCTTGCTATGATGGAAGATTTCCACTCGCTGGATGTTGCGATTGCTGCTCGCCTAGGTGGCTCCGCCTCGCCCTAATCCCCACAACTGCTCATCCTGTGGTAATGTGTAAAGGAAGGATGTGGGCATAAGGCCAACTCCACCGCGCGACCTCGTTCTGTTCGGCCCCGTCCATTTGGGGTAAAAGGGACAAACGAGGCGGCCCAGCGCGCTACGGACCAGACACATTGGTCTGTTTTGTGTCCGGGCCGACCCATTTCGAGCGCAAACTTGCGCCGGGTTTGGGTCGCGACGGACATCAAACGGACGCGCATCTCATCCGCGTCGGGGTCACGTGGCAGGTGTCCACCTACCTCCCACCCGCCCACATAAATGCGCACGAGCGAGCGGCCCCGCCTATCATCTGCCTAGGCAAACGGTCGCGGTCCTTCTTAAATGGGAACCCGTGGACCGATCGTCGTCCACACTGCCCCACTCCACCCCGCGGCCTCCTCAAAACTCGACAACCCCAGACCCCAAACCCTAGCCTCGAACTCGCCGACCGGCCGCCCGCAGCCATGGGGCTATGGAACTACGGCCGCAAAGGCAAGCACGATCGCAAGGCTGGCTCCTCGTCGGGACGCCGCCGCGGCTCCGTGAAGAAGGAGGAGCCCGCATCGCCACCGCGTCGGGTCCCCCGCGCCGGCATCGTTCTCCGTCGCGCCCACAGCCGTCGGCGAGCGCGACCGGCACTACATCGAGGCGGCCGTATGCCACCGTTGAGACAAGGACACCGCTACCATAGAGTGATGTCCACCTCCCCAACAACTGGCACTTGTCGGCCGACCACGTGCCAATCCCGCCGGTCCCGCTGAGTGGCCGTGCGCGCCGCCAGGAAATCGAGCGCCGCCACCGCCTCCTCCCGGACGACCTCTACTACGACGAGAGGTACGCCCCCGACTCGCCATTGTGGGACACTTGGTTCCGCGATGAGCACGATATGCGGCGGCGTGCTTCTTCGCCGGCACGTCAACGGGGCCCGGTGGCCACGTGAGCACCGAGCGGCTGCTCCCTAGGCGCGCGGGCGTACGCGGGTGCGCGGCCTGGCACCCACGTCGTCGCTGTTGCCATCTCCATCACCACCACCACCTCCTCGCATGACAGCAGAGGAGGAGACCCGTCTCATGGCGCGTGTGCTGGAGGACTCCATGCACACGCACGACGAGCGTCAATGGGAGGGCCTCGAGGAGATGACGGCCCTCTCCGCAGCCGGCGATGTCGCCATCCCCGAGCTGGAGATGGTGCCGAAGGAGGAGGTGGTGGAGGAGCCGCCGGTGGCCGCGTTCCACCCGGGCCTGGTGGGCCAGGGGTGGAGCTGGTCATGCACGGCGGAGCAGATGGCGGCCGCCGGGGGGCGTGAACTGGTGCCCCACGCCGCCGCGGTCACCGGAGCGGGACGCCTCGCCACGGGAGGAGGTGGTGCAGGCACCTGCCAACTTCCAGCCCGCCCGCCCACCTGTGGACGCCGTCGGACTATGTCGACCTTGTCAGCGATGACGACAACACCGGCGGCCACTAAAGACGGTGACGGCCAGGGCATCGAAAGGCGCGATAGGAGCGCGCGGGCGGCGTTTTTTATTTTGTTTTATGTTAATTATGTAACTGGGCCGTTTTGTGGCCGTGGCCCCTAAATTTGTTTTAAGTTTTTTAACTGCGTTTATTTACTTTTTAGGCATTTTATTTAAGTTTTTTTGTTTTTTTAATCACGTCCACCCTGGACATGATTTGGGGTGCGGCCGCGCGTTAGGCGCACCCATGACCCAACGGACAAACGCGGACATGGGCGAACCCATTGCTGTCCCAAAGGGACAAAATCCGGCCAAACCAGACGTCCTTTTGGGGTCGTACGATGGTGTTGGCCTAAGGGCATGGCCAATGCATAGCTTTAGGGTGATGCTATGCATGCCATGTAGGATCAGATGTATGTTCAGATGGTGTAGTTGGATCCTCAACATGGGGCAGATGCTTGGAAAGAAGAAGTGTGACCCGATGCAAAATTTGTAAAGTTGGGGTGGAAAGTAGAGATGCATGTGTATCGGAGTCTCCATTTTCTTTTTCTTGATAAGGCCGTAGTGGTAGTTTGCATTGGAGAGAAAACAACAATGTAGATGTCTCAACCTACTTTTTCTCATAGGGGATTTTTATCCATATGTCATTATTGTACATGCCCTAAGTCGATTACGCGGGATCGCCCGCATGTCTCACTTGATTTTAACGCTTACCCGTGGGTGTGAAGGAAATATTCCCTAGAGGCAATAATAAAGTTATTATTTATTTCCTTATATCATGATAAATGTTTATTATTCATGCTAGAATTGTATTAATCGGAAACATAATACATGTGTGAATATATAGACCGGAGGAACACTTTGTGTGCCACCAAACGTCACAACGTAACTGGGTGATTATAAAGGTGCTCTACAGGTGTCTCCGAAGGTACTTGTTGGGTTGGCGTATTTCGAGATTAGGATTTGTCACTCCGATTGTCAGAGAGGTGTCTCTGGGCCCACTCGGTAATGCACATCACTATAAGCCTTGCAAGCATTGCAAGTAACGAGTTAGTTGCGGGATGATGTATTACGGAACGAGTAAAGAGACTTGCCAGTAACGAGATTGAACTAGGTATTGAGATACCGACGATCGAATCTTGGGCAAGTAACATACCAATGACAAAGGGAACAACGTATGTTGTTATGCGGTTTGACCGATAAAGATCTTCGTAGAATATGTAGGAGCCAATATGAGCATCCAGGTTCCGCTATTGGTTATTGACCGGAGACGTGTCTCAGTTATGTCTACATAGTTCTCGAACCCGTAGGGTCCGCACGCTTAAAGTTCGATGATGGTTATATTATGAGTTTATGTGTTTTGATGTACCAAAGGTAGTTCGGAGTCCCGGATGAGATCGGGGACATGACGAGGAGTCTTGAAATGGTCGAGACATAAAGATCGATATATTGGACGACTATATTCGGACATCAGAAAGGTTCCGAGTGATTCAGATATTTATCGGAGTACCGGGGAGTTACGGGAATTCGCCGGGGAGTGTATGGGCCTTATTGGGCTTTAGGGGAAAGATAGAGAGAGGCACGTCGCGCGCCCCCCAAGGCCTAGTCCGAATTGGACTAGGGGGAAGGGCTGCGCCCCCTCCTTCCTTCTCTTCTCTTTTCCCTTTCCTTCTCTCCTACTCCTACTACTTGGAAGGGTTCCTAGTTCTACTAGGAAAGGGGGAATCCTACTCCCGGTGGGAGTAGGACTCCCCTAGGGCGCGCCATAGATAGGGCCGGCCCCTCCCCTCCTCCACTCCTTTATATACATGACCAAGGGGCACCCCATAGACACAACAATTGATCTCTTGATCTCTT
Organism: Triticum urartu; assembly: GCF_003073215.2. Taxonomy (NCBI): domain Eukaryota; kingdom Viridiplantae; phylum Streptophyta; class Magnoliopsida; order Poales; family Poaceae; genus Triticum; species Triticum urartu. The sequence goes on from NC_053027.1 coordinate 563,516,212, forward strand.
AGCCATGTGCGGTGCCCCCCTCCACCATAATCCACCTCGATCATATCGTAGCGGTGCTTAGGCGAAGCCCTGCGTCGGTAGAACATCATCATCGTCACCACGCCGTCGTGCTGACGAAACTCTCCCTCAACACTCGGCTGGATCGGAGTTCGAGGGACGTCATCGAGTTGAACGTGTGCAGAACTCGGAGGTGCCGTGCGTTCGGTACTTGGATCGGTCGGATCGTGTAGACGTATGACTACATCAACCGCGTTGTGCTAACACTTCCGCTTTTGGTCTACGAGGGTACGTCCGTACATGGACACACTCTCCCCTCTCATTGCTATGCATCACCATGATCTTGCGTGTGCGTAGGATTTTTTTTTTGAAATTACTATGTTCCCCAATAGTGGCATCAGAGCCAGGTTTTATGCGTACATGTCATATGCATGAGTAGAATGCAAGTGAGTTGTGGGAGATATAAGTCATACTGCTTACCAGCATGTCATACTTTAGTTTGGCGGTATTGTTGGATGAAGCGGCCTAGACCAACATTACGCGTACGCTTACGCGAGACTGGTTCTGCCGACGTGCTTTGCACACAGGTGGCTGGCGGGTGTCAGTTTCTCCAACTTTAGTTGAACCGAGTGTGGCTACGCCCGGTCCTTGCGAAGGTTAAAACGGTACCAACTTTACAAACTATCGTTGTGGTTTTTATGCGTAGGTAAGAACGGTTCTTGCTTAGCCCGTAGCAGTCACGTAAAATTTGCAACGACAAAGTAGAGGACGTCTAACTTGTTTTTGCAGGGCATGTTGTGATGTGATATGGTCAAGACATGATGCTAAATTTTATTGTATGAGATGATCAAGTTTTGTAACCGAGTTATCGGCAACTGGCAGGAGCCATATGGTTGTCTCTTTATTGTATGCAATGCAATCGCCCTGTAATGCTTTACTTTATCACTAAGCGGTAGCAATAGTCGTAGAAGCATAAGTTTGGCGAGACGACAACGATGCTAAGATGGAGATCAAGGTGTCGCGTCAGTGACAATGGTGATCATGACGGTGCTTCGGAGATGGAGATCACAAGCACAAGATGATGATGGCCATATCATATCACTTATATTGATTGCATGTGATGTTTATCTTTTATGCATCTTATCTTGCTTTGATTGACGGTAGCATTATAAGATGATCCCTCACTAAATTATCAAAGTATAAGTGTTCTCCCTGAGTATGCACCGTTATGAAAGTTCTTCGTGCTGAGACACCACGTGATGATCGGGTGTGATAGGCTCTACGTTCAAATACAACGGGTGCAAAACAGTTGCACATGCGGAATACTCAGGTTAAACTTGACGAGGCTAGCATATAACAGATATGGCCTTGGAACACGGAGACCGAAAGGTCGAGCGTGAATCATATAGTAGATATGATCAACATAGAGATGTTCACCATTGAAACTACTCCATCTCACGTGATGATCGGACATGGTTTAGTTGATATGGATCACGTGATCACTTAGAGGATTAGAGGGATGCATATCTAAGTGGGAGTTCCTAAGTAATATGATTAATTGAACTTAAATTTATCATGAACTTAGTCCTAGTAGTATTAGCATATCTATGTTGTAGATCAATAGCTCGCGTTTAGCTCTCCTGTTTTATTTTTGATATGTTCCTAGAGAAAACTAAGTTAAAAGATGTTAGTAGCAATGATGCAGATTGGATCCGTGATCTGAGGTTTATCCTCATTGCTGCACAGAAGAATTATGTCCTTGATGCACCGCTAGGTGACAAACCTATTACAGGAGCAGATGCAGATGTTATGAACGTTTGGCTAGCTCAATATGATGACTACTTGATAGTTTAGTGCACCATGCTTAAACGTCTTAGAATCGGAACTTCAAAGACGTTTTGAACGTCATGGACCATATGATATGTTCCAGGAGTTGAAGTTAATATTTCAAGCAAATACCCGAGTTAAGAGATATGAAGTCTCCAACAAGTTCTATAGGTAAAAGATGGAGGAGAATAGCTCAAGTAGTGAGCATGTGCTCAGATTGTCTGGGTACTACAATCGCTTGAATCAAGTGGGAGTTAATCTTCCAGATAAAATAGTGATTGACAGAATTCTCTAGTCACCATCACCAAGTTAGTAGAACTTCATGATGAACTATAATATGCAAGGGATAACGGAAACGATTCCCAAGCTCTTTGTGATGCTAAAATCGACGAAGGTAGAAATCAAGAAAAGCATCAAGTGTTGATGGTAAACAAAACCACTAGTTTCAAGTAAAGGCCGGGAAAAAGGGAACAAAGGGGAACTTCAAGAAGAACGGCAAGCAAGTTGTTGCTCAAGTGAAAAAACCCAAGTCTGGACCTAAGCCTGAAACTGGGTGCTTCTACTGCAAAGGGACTGGTCACTGGAAGCGGAACTACCCCAAGTAATTGGCGGATAAGAAGGATGGCAAAGTGAACATAGGTATATTTGATATACATGTTATTGATGTGTACTTTACTAGTGTTTATAGCAACCCCTCAGTATTTGATACTAGTTCAGTTGCTAAGAATAGTAACTCAAAACGGGAGTTGCAGAATGAACAGAGACTAGTTAAGGGTGAAGTGACAATGTGTATTGGAAATGGTTCCAAGATTGATATGATCATCATCGCACACTCCCTATACTTTCGGGATTAGTGTTAAACCTAAAATAATTGCTATTTAGTGTTTGCGTTGAGCATAAATATAATTGGATCATGTTTATTGCAATACGGTTATTCATGTAAGTTAGAGAATAATTGTTGTTCTGTTTACATGAATAAAACCTTCTATGGTCATACACCCAATGAAAATGGTTTGTTGGATCTCAATCGTGGTGATACACATTTTCATAATATTGAAGCCAAAAGAAGAAAAGTTAATAATGATAGTGCAACTTATTTGTGGCACTGCCGTTTAGGTCATTTGGTGTAAAGCGCATGAAGAAAATCCATGCTGATGGGCTTTTGGAATCACTTGATTATGAATCAGTTGATGCTTGCGAACCATGCCTCATGGGCAAGATGACTAAGACTTTGTTCTCCAGAACAATGGAGCGAGCAACAGATTTGTTGGAAATCATACTTACTGATGTATGTGGTCCGATGAATATTGAGGCTCGCGGCAGGTATCATTATTTTCTTATCTTCAAAGATGATTTGAGCAGATATGAGTATATCTACTTGATGAAACACAAGCCTGAAACATTTGAGAAGTTCAAAGAATTTTAGAGTGAAGTGAAGAATCATCGTAACAAAAATAAAAGTTTCTACGATATGATCGCAAAAGTAAAATATTTGAGTTACGAGTTTGGCCTTCAGTTAAAACAATGTGAAATAGTTTCACTACTCACGCCACCTGGAACACCATAGTGTAATGGTGTGTCTGAACCGTAACCATACTTTATTAGATATGGTGCGATCTATGATGTCTCTTACCAATTTACCACTATCGTTTTGGGGTTATGCATTAGAGACAGCTACATTCACGTTAAATAGGGCACCATCTAAATCCATTGAGACGACACCGTATGAACTATGGTTTGGCAAGAAACCTAAGCTGTCGTTTCTTAAAGTTTGAGGTTGCAATGCTTATGTGAAAAAGTTTCAACCTGATAATCTCAAACCCAAATCGGAGAAGTGCGTCTTCATAGGATACCCAAAAGAAAATGTTGGGTACACCTTCTATCACAGATCCGGAGGCAAGATATTCATTGTTGAGAATGGATCCTTTCTAGAGAAGGAGTTTCTCTCGAAAGAAGTGAGTGGGAGGAAAGTAGAACTTGATGAGGTAACTGTACCTGCTCCCTTATTAGAAAGTAGGTCATCATAGAAATTTGTTCCTGTGACTACTACACCAATTAGTGAGGAAGCTAATGATGATCATCATGTAACTTCAGATCAAGTTACTACTGAACCTCATAGGTAAACCAGAGTGAGATCCGCACCAGAGTGGTATGGTAATCCTATTCTGGAGGTCATGTTACTTGACCATGACGAACCTACGAACTATGAGGAAGCGATGATGAGCCCAGATTCCGTGAAATGGATTGAGGCCATGAAATCTGAGATGAGATCCATGTATAAGAACAAAGTATGGACTTTGATTGACTTGCCCAAAGATCGGCGAGCCATTGAGATTAAATGGATCTTCAAGAGGAAGGCGGACGCTGATAGTAGTGTTACTATCTACAAAGCTAGAATTGTCGCAAAAGGTTTTCGACAAGTTCAAGGTATTGACTACGATGAGAGTTTCTCACTCGTATCTATGCTTAAGTCTGTCCGAATCATGTTGGCAATCGCCACATTTTATGAAATCTGGCAAATGGATAAACAAAACTACATTCCTTAATGGATTTATTAAAGAAGAGTTGTATATGATGCAACAAGAAAGTTTTGTCAATCCTAAAGGTGCTAACAAAATATGCAAGCTCCAGCGATCCATCTATGGATTGGTGCAAGCATCTCGGAGTTGGAATATACGCTTTGATAAGTTGATCAAAGCATATAGTTTTATACAGACTTGCGGTGAAGCCTGTATTTACAAGAAAGTGAGTGTGAGCACTACAACATTTCTAATAAGTATATGTGAATGACATATTGTTGATCGGAGATAATGTAGAATTATTCTGCAAAGCATAAAGGAGTGTTTGAAAGGAGTTTTTCAAAGAAAGACCTCAGTGAAGCTGCTTACATATTGAGCATCAAGATCTATAGAGATAGATCAAGACACTTGATAAGTTTTTTCAATTAGTACATACCTTGACAAGATTTTGAAGTAGTTCAAAATGGAACAGTCAAAGAAAGAGTTCTTGCCTATGTTACATGGTGTGAAACTGAGTAAGACTCAAAGCCCGACCACGGCAGAAGATAGAAAGAGAATGTAAGTCATTCCCTATGCCTTGGCCATAGGTTCTATAAAATATGCCATGCTGTGTACCAGATCTATTGTATACCCTACACTGATTTTGGCAAGGGAGTACAATAGTGATCTAGGAGTAGATCACTGGACAGCGGTCAAAATTATCATTAGTGGAATAAGGATATGTTTCTCGATTATGGAGGTGAGAAAAAAAGGTTCGTCGTAAAGGGTTACGTCGATGCAAATTTTGACACTAATCCAGATGACTCTAAATCTCAATCTGGATACATATCAAAAGTGGGAGCAATTAGCTAGAGTAGCTCCATGCAGAGCATTGTTGACATAGAAATTTGTAAAATACTTATGGATCTGAATGTGGCAGACCCGTTGACTAAACTTCTCTCACAAGCAAAACATGATCACACCTTAGTACTCTTTGGGTGTTAATCACATAGCGATGTGAACTAGATTGTTGACTCTAGTAAACCCTTTGGGTGTTGGTCACAAGTCGATGTGAACTATGGGTGTTAATCACATGGTGATGTGAACTATTGGTATTAAATCACATGGCGATGTGAACTAGATTATTGACTATAGTGCAAGTGGGAGACTGAAGGAAATATGACCTAGAGGCAATAATAAAGTTATTATTTATTTCCTTATATCATGATAAATGTTTATTATTCATGCTAGAATTGTATAAACCGGAAACATAATACATGTGTGAATACATAGACAAACAGAGTGTCACTAGTATGCCTCTACTTGACTAGCTCGTTGATCAAAGATGGTTATGCTTCCTAACCATAGACATGAGTTGTCATTTCACTAACGGGATCACATCATTAGGAGAATGATGTGATTGACTTGACCCATTCCGTTAGCTTAGCACTTGATTGTTTAGTTTGTTGCTATTGCTTTCTTCATGACTTATACATGTTCCTATGACTATGAGATTATGCAACTCCCGTTTACCGGAGGAACACTTTGTGTGCCACCAAACGTCACAATGTAACTGGGTGATTATAAAGGTGCTCTACAGGTGTCTCCGAAGGTACTTGTTGGGTTGGCGTATTTCGAAATTAGGATTTGTCACTCCGATTGTCGGAGAGGTGTCTCTGGGCCCACTCGGTAATGCACATCACTATAAGCCTTGCAAGCATTGCAACTAATGAGTTAGTTGCGGGATGATGTATTACAGAACGAGTAAAGAGACTTTCCGGTAACGAGATTGAACTAGGTATTGAGACACCGACGATCGAATCTCGGGCAAGTAACATACCGATGACAAAGGGAACAACGTATGTTGTTATGCGGTTTGACCAATAAAGATATTTGTAGAATATGTAGGAGCCAATATGAGCATCCAGGTTTCACTATTGGTTATTGACCGGAGACATGTCTCGGTCATGTCTACATAGTTCTCGAACCCGTAGGGTCCGCACGCTTAAAGTTCGATGACGGTTATATTATGAGTTTATGTGTTTTGATGTACCGAAGGTAGTTCGGAGTCCCGGATGAGATCGGGGACATGACGAGGAGTCTTGAAATGGTTGAGACGTAAAGATCGATATATTGGACGACTATATTCGAACATCGGAAAGGTTCCAAGTGATTCGGGTATTTATCGGAGTACCGGGGAGTTACGGGAATTCGCCGGGGAGTGTATGGGCCTTATTGGGCTTTAGGGAAAAGAGAGAGAGAGAGAGAGAGAGAGAGAGGCAGGCTGCGCGCCCCCAAGGCCTAGTCCGAATTGGACTAGGGGGAAGGGCTGCGCCCCCTCCTTCCTTCTCTTCTCTTTTCCTTATCCTTCTCTCCTACTCCTACTACTTGGAAGGGCTCCTAGTTCTACTAGGAAAGGGGGAATCCTACTCCCGGTGGGAGTAGGACTCCCCTAGGGCGCGCCATAGAGAGGGCCAGCCCCTCCCCTCCTCCACTCCTTTATATATGTGGCCAAGGGGCACCCCGTAGACACAACAATTGATCTCTTAGCCGTGTGCGGTGGCCCCCTCCACCATAATCCACCTCGATCACATCGTAGCGGTGCTTAGGCGAAGCCCTGCGCCGGTAGAACATCATCATCGTCACCACGCCGTCGTGCTGATGAAACTCTCCCTCAACATTCGACTGGATCATAGTTCGAGGGACATCATCGAGTTGAACGTGTGCAGAACTCGGAGGTGCCGTGCGTTCGGTACTTGGATCAGTCGGATCGTGAAGACGTACGACTACATCAACCGCGTTGTGCAAACGCTTCCGCTTTCGGTCTACGAGGGTACATGGACACACTCTCCCCTCTCGTTGATATGCATCACCATGATCTTGCGTGTGCGTAATTTTTTTTTTGAAATTACTACGTTCTCCAACAGGGTGTCCATAAACACAATTTATGTGGGCTTGGATGTGGGCGTCGCGGTTAGCCCACGTCCACCTGCAGCTTGGGGTCTCGTGGATGGGCGAGGAGAAACGTCGTGCTGATTTTTTTAGGGATTCATGAAACTGAGAGGGGCTTTCTTGCCGACCAACCCCAATCAACAGGAATGCACCAATTTTTCTATCGAAGTAGCGCCCCTCTAGGACAACTAGCCCATTGAGCAATAGAATGGTGTGCTACTGCTACTGGAGATCGGCCAGCCACAAATATTCACATCGTAAAAACGAATGACTAAAAATGCAAATCGCCGAGAGGGTCGCTTTGGGCTCAGTTATATTGTTGGCGAAGTTGAGTGTAAATATGCTAGTCTTCCTTTTTGATAGATGTCTTAGTGTCATAATAAAATTTATGATAACTAGATTCCAATGTTTAAATCAATACATAATTTTTTATTTAAGACTAGCACATATGCCTATGCGTTGAATCGGGAGTTATTTTTTTGCGAGAAGCATCAAGAGAGGTAATTGATGTGTCCATCAAAACGGTCTCTATAGTGGTGGGACGACAGAGCGAAGAGTTGCGGTGTTTTCACGGGTCATGTTTGGTCCGCGAGATCTTGATAGTGGTGGGGTTGGTCCATGTGTGGCCCCTACTCAACTCGTGCTTTTTTTCCTCCGGCTCCGCCTCCGTGTCTAGGTTATGGATACCTCCTCATTTTGTGGTTGCACGGTGACTTTGGGGGCATAGTTGCTTCGACCACTCTCTCCTACAATGACATAATCAGATGGATTAGTAATTCAATGAATCTCATTTCATTGCCATAATAAGCGCATAACCAGGTAGTCCCTGCTTTATTAGAGTTTATTCTCTTTAAAAAATTTAGCGCTTGCGTGCCTATATTATTTAAATCAGTTTGGTTTCATGCCTGGGAGGTCGACCATGGAAGCCATTTTCTTGGTACGACAACTTATGGAGAGATATAGGGAGCAAAAGAAGGACTTGCATAAGGTGTCCATTGACTTGGAGAAGGCCTATGATAAGATACCGCGGAATGTCATGTGGTGGGCCTTGGAGAAACACAAAGTCCCAGCAAAGTACATTACCCTCATCAAGGACATGTACGATAATGTTGTGACAAGTGTTCGAACAAGTGATCTCAACACTGATGACTTCCCGATTAAGATAGGACTGCATCAGGGGTCAGCTTTGAGCCCTTATCTTTTTGCATTGGTGATGGATGAGGTCACAAGGGATATACAAGGAGATATCCCATGGTGTATGCTCTTTGCGGATGATGTGGTGCTAGTTGACGATAGTCGGACGGGGGTAAATAGGAAGTTAGAGTTATGGAGACAAACCTTGGAATCGAAAGGGTTTAGGCTTAGTAGAACTAAAATCGAGTACATGATGTGCGGTTTCAGTACTACTAGGTGTGAGGAGGAGGTTAGCCTTGATGGCCAGGTGGTACCTCAGAAGGACACATTTCGGTATTTGGGGTCAATGCTGCAGGAGGATGGGGGTATTGATGAAGATGTGAACCATCGAATCAAAGCCGGATGGATGAAGTGGCGCCAAGCTTCCGGCATTCTCTGTGACAAGAGAGTGCCACAAAAGCTAAAAGGCAAGTTCTACAGGATGGCGGTTCGACCTGCAATGTTGTATGGCGCTGAGTGTTGGCCGACTAAAAGGCGACATGTTCAACAGTTAGGTGTGGCGGAGATGCGTATGTTGAGATGGATGTGTGGCCACACGAGGAAGGATCGAGTCCGGAATGATGATATACGAGATAGAGTTGGGGTAGCACCAATTGAAGAGAAGCTTGTCCAACATCGTCTGAGATGGTTTGGGCATATTCAGCGCAGGCCTCCAGAAGCTTCGGTGCATAGTGGACGGCTAAAGCGTGCGGAGAATGTTAAGAGAGGGCGGAGTAGACCGAATTTGACATGGGAGGAGTCTGTTAAGAGAGACCTGAAGGATTGGAGTATCACCAAAGAACTAGCTATGGACAGGGGTGCCTGGAAGCTTGCTATCCATGTGCCAGAGCCATGAGTTGGTTGCGAGATCTTATGGGTTTCACCTCTAGCCTACCCCAACTTGTTTGGGACTAAAGGCTTTGTTGTTGTTGTTGTTGTAGAGTCAAACCAGCATATCCTCTTTTATTGGCATGTGCCTACAATTTCTATTAATTATAGTCAACCCAACATATTCTCTTTTATCGTTAAATGGCATGTGGGGTACACAACAGTTCGCGTTTGGGTTAGGCCACTGGCAGTTACCAAACGACGTGTGTTTATAAGACACGAATCAAAATCCAAAACAACCGCTGAGTTGAAGCATTACACTCATGACCTCAATATCCCGACCACTTGCTGATAGCCATTTGAGAAAACAGCTCCAGCTAAAAAATGGCCGGCACGAATGTTTACAAACATAATGTAGCCTATCATTCAAAATATTTTTTTCATTTTTCTGAGTTTTTAGCTTTTCAATTAGTAAAGTAATAATTATGAAATTCTGAATATTCTTCAAAATGTGAACAATTTTTCAAATCCTGATTATTTTCCTAGAAAATGCGAGCATTTTTTTATGAAAATTACATTAAATTTGGAAAAATACGAACACAACTTGAAACGATATAAAAAAAATTCACAAACATTTTTTGAAAACACGAACCTCTGTTTAAGATTTTTTTTTTGAATTTCTGAACAATTTGTGAATATGTAAACATGTTTTGAACATTGAAAACAATTTTTTAAAATGTGTTATTTTTCAAAAAATACTTTAAATTTCTGAACATTTCAACAAACATAAATATTTTTGGAATTTATATCATTTTCTAAAATACAATTTATTTTGAAAATCTCAAACTATTTTGGAAAACATATACATTTTTCTATAAAATGCGAACATCTTTTTTAAAATGCGAACATTTTTTAGTTTTGAAAAAAATAGGAGCGAGAAGAAAATTTTAAAGTTTCAAGCATATTACAAAATGGAACAAAATTTTGAAATTCTCCTGATTTTACGAAAATATAAATAAATAATGGAATACTGAAAAATTGAATAATAGAATTTATGAAAATGAAGAAATATAAACTTGGAAGGAAAAGAAGAAGGATAAAAGAAAAAAAGAAACGAAAAATAGAAACAGAATAGAGAAAAGGCCGAAAGCAGGCCGGCCCAATCTTTGGCGCCATGTGCGAAATTGTGAGTATTTGCCGCCCCATGCGATAAATAATGTTTCTTAGATGCACTGGCAGAAAACCAATGGGCTTGCTTTGCTGGGCGGCAGCGTGTGAGGCCCACGTACCAAATTCGGGATAAAACTATTTTTCTTTTCTAACAGATGGATGCATAAAAATTTAGTACCACCTTGGATAGAATAAAAAACGGTGGTGAACGGATGAAAAAATTGAAGAAACGCACCTTACTTTATTAGTAGGTATGGATATGGAGGTATGGATATAGATATAGATATAGATATAGATATAAATATAGATATAGAAATGGGTAGGAGATCTCATTGGGGCCAAATCAAACCAAGTCAGTCTAGACAAGCATTTCAGATAATCGAATTATTTGCAGATGTAAAATCAACAACATTTTAGGTTCTTCAATGATTCTATTACTGAACCCAACTTGCAAGTCACATTTGTTATGCCCTAGAAGTATCTACGAATATGATTGCCTAATATACGCTAGAAACCACTATTTAAATATTTGTTAGTGTATATATGATTTGGAAATATCTATCATGATATATAGTTTGTGCAATATTAGAAAATTAAGTCAAAGCATTTTTTAATAAGAGATTGTTTGTACATCATACAATTTAAATTTTGTAGAAAAAATTCAATGATATACATTACAATTGTATAACAACGAATAATATAGTTATTAGTTGGGAACATCATTATGTGGATAAGCAATAGAAAACTATATTACTTTAAATTGTAGTATGGTACACTTTGTTTAAAATAAGCATAAAAGTTCAGTATAAAAAATAGTTGTGTCGAGACCAGCCGCGGCGAGACCAGTGCAGCTATGAGCATTGAAGCGGCATAAATCAAATCATAGTGAGCATTGAAGCACGCATCCTCCAAGATAAGCCCCTCCTTGTTGATGACCTGCACGGTGAGATATTCACAGTCGCGGCACGAGGGCCAATGCTGCCCATCCGCCGAGAAGGCAACCCTGAGCAAAACGAACCATGAGGAGAGCGCATAGATAAAACATGAAGGAAGAAAAATACTACGGCACAAGCGCCATAGCGCACGAGAGGAAAGAGGGAAAGAGCTCACCTGACGCCAAGCATGGCAGTTGGGGCGCGCCCGCTAGCTTGCCCACCAACGGACGTACCCGCGGAAGGCGCTCCGGACCTGTACAGTCAAAGCAAACCGAAAGTTAGACGGGCAGACGGATAGGGGCGCCCGCGCAGGCTGCGCACAAATCGACCAAGCGTATGGTGCGACTGCTTACCTGAGACCGAGACCTGCCACCCCCTTGACGCCGTGTGCCGGTGCCCTTTGCGTTGAGCCCAGCATAAGGCGCGGCGGGGCCAATGACGGTGCCCTTCGTGCCGAGCCCAGTGCCGGTGCCCTTCGCGCCGAGCCCAGAGCCAGACGCGGCGAGGCCGGTGCCTGTGCCGGCCGGGGTGACACCGGAGCCGCCGTCGGAGGCCTTGGCGCAGAAGGCGCGGTGCCTGCAAGGAATAGGGAGCTTAGGGCGCGCACTGAAAACCGACCTTGAGTAAACACAGCAACCCGCAAGAAAAAAGAGGGGGAAAGAAAGGACAGAGCACCTGAGACCGAGGTAGGCCTTGGCGGTGCCGCCGCGTCCATGCCCGCCGGTGACTAGTGCTCCGGCCCTGCATCGTCAAAGAAGACAACGTGAGATGGAGGCCCGTTCCTGCGTAGGCCAGGACGGGCGAACGAGAGGGGGAAAACGCATAGTTACCTGAAGCCAGCGACGAGTCCTTCCGCGCCGTGACCGGCCAGTACTGCCACGCACGGAGGTTGGCGGCGGCGAGCCCTGCGCCGGGAACGCCATTGGCGCCGACGCCGGTGCGCTCGGTGCCGACCGCGCCGGGACCCTTGGCGCCAGGCGCGGCGGTGCCGAGCCGCCGTCGGAGGCTGCGGTGCAGAAGGCCCGGAACCATCAGAAAAGGACGGGTTAGTCATAGGCATGTAAGAGGAAGAAGCAGAGGAGAGGGCGCAAGAGGGCAGGCGGCCGCCCGAGGAGGATATATATTTGCTTACTGTGAGATGGTGATCTTGCACAGATCATCGTAGCCCGCGGCCTTGGCTGCCACCTCGAGCGCCGCGCGGGAGATCTTGGGCGCCGGCGCCATGGACTATGTGTGGTGATTGCTGATTGGTCACGCTCGGGGGCTGGGTGGGGAGAGGAGGAGGCGGGATGAGGCGGTAGGGGCGCGACGCGCTCGAGGCAGAAGAAAGATGGAGGCGGGACGGAAGAAGGAGGAAGAGAGAAGAGAGGGGTGGCTTTATAGAGCGGGGGAGTCGTGCGTGCGTTGCGTCGCGTCCGTCGCAGCTTCGAGCAATTTTGAAATCCGAGTCCAGCTGATTCCTCGCCTCGTCGCGTCCGATCAGTCAGCACCTGCGAGGACTGGCGACACCAGAAGATTTTGTTTTTCCCATTCTTTAACTTTGGCGTGGGTGTGGGTGTGTGCACTGTGCATGTCGTGGGGCCGCCTACTTCGTCTTCCTACCGATCCTATCCCCGAGGGTTTGCGCTGGAATCTTCTGGTGGCTCGCTCACTCGCCTCTCCTCCTGCCGGGCCCACCGACACAGGCTTAGGGTGGCGTGACCAGCAAGCCACATGGATGGATGGATGGATGAGGCCGTTGGTTCACTCGCGGCACTCACCGTGCTCGGCTAATTGATGCTGTTAGAGTTGCATGGAGACAAACGAAAAAGGAAGCTGTCCCTTTCTTCTTTTTTTCATTTTTACATTTTACCAGGACCGGTCCACCAACCCCAACCGTAACGGCTTTCTAGTTTCTTGTTTTTGTTTTGCTAGGACCGGCTGCGGCTAATTAAGCTAGAAGACGGTGTCGGTACGGTGCGGTGCACGCGTGCGAGGTCGGCAGGCTAGGCCATGATAAAAGTTCAAACGGCCGCTTCTTCTCCATGGAACAAGGAATCGGATACTATTTGCGTTGCGGTGCCGGTGCGGACGAACCAACGGCCACTGCTCCGTCCTGACCACCGGTTCCCCTCCCCTGGGCAATGTGCAACCTTTACAAAAAGAGAATCAGGGAGATACGCCTCCTGCGCTGGCAGGCGGTTTGCGCTTGCCTGTTGACCACCTCAACAAAAGCACTACTCCTCGCTGGCCTTCCTGCCTGCCTGCCTCTGAGCCGATCGTGTGCCGCGTCCCCATGCATCAACAGCTGCAGGTTGTGGCAGTGTGCGCAATGTTCATCCTGCCTCGTGCTGCGTCCGCGGGCGCGTGCCATGCCACCATGCTTGGTAGGTGGAGCTTGCATGTTGGCGCTGTTGTTACATGAAACCAATTCACCCATTAGTAGAATCATCATTGTTCAAAGCGGCACATTAGGGTAACTCCAACATAAGACCCAAACCCACGTCCGTTTCGCCCGGGTTTCGTCCCTATAACGCAGAAAAATAGACACGCCTCTCCGCTTGCGGTCGTGCGGCCCGTTGCATCCCAAACTGTCCGTTTATTCGGACTTCAAATTTTACGTCACCTGATGAGGTCCGACAGCAGACGGGCGTGACGTCAGTTGATCTCCTTCCGGCGGGCCCGATCGCTCATCGGGATCGGGGAATGGGCACCTGATCCGTGGAGAGATGCCAGTTATTGGGTAGGTGCACGTCGTTCCATGGCAGCGACGTGCGCGTCTCTCGGTAACGCTTGCATACCTCCGCCTTGATGTACGGCCGCGACGGAGATCCAGCCACTGGTGGCGCAATGTGGAAGGCGGGTGTCGGAGGTGGAGGTGAAGGAGTGGAGCGGTGGTGACGGTCGGAGGACAACCCGGCCTCCTGGTCGTGCTTCCCCTTGCGGTCGGGGATCCAATGCCATCCCATGGTGGTCGGCGGGGGAGATGGATGAGCGACGGGCTAGGTTTTGGTTATTGGGGCTTGAGGAAGCACGCGTTGCCAGGAGTGAAAGTGTGGACTCCCGCCGGTCCATGACTTTCACATTAAAAAGGACGGCAACCACTCGGCCGGGGTGGCTGCCAGGCAGGGCCGCCCACGCGTGCGCAGTCACTATGAACCATGGGAGCTAGGTGGCCGGCTGTCTAGCGGGTCCGAGGCGTACGCGGAGCGTGGGCATTTGTTCGACATCGGTCTAGACGCAAACCTGTGAAATAGGACGGGTCGACATCAAACAGACAGAAAATGTGTATGCGGTCGCGCATTGTGTCGTGTAGTCTGTTTGTTTGCGGATGATTTGGAGCCGTGCAGTCTGTTCGTTTGTGCCCAAATGAACAGGTTCATCCTACGTCTATGATCGAGCATTATTGTGACTCGCATGCCGCATCCCATGCTTGCAGACGGTGGGTAGTGCGCACTGTTCAAACTGCCTGTTCGTACTGATCACCGATGGCAGTTGACCAGGCCGAGACGAAGCCTGGGAAAGTCTCGGCGACGAGGGTGGCGTGGCCGGGTACCAACCACCAGGGAGATGGATCGATAGATGGGGCACCCGCGGCCGCCGCGTGCCATGCCACCGTGCTTGGCAGGTGGTGGCTGGCCTGGCTCTGGCTGGGTGGTACACGGTCGGGTTGCATGTCGTGGACCACGGGAAAGGAAAAAGGACACTGATAGGCGCCGGCGCACCGGCCCAAATTTGGGCCGGTCGTACCTTAGCCCCACGATATATTTGTGGGCAGCCGTCAGATCTGTCACCTGTGTTGTCTTGCTCCATCCTCTCGATTCTTTCTTTCTCTAGCGCACCAGAGCCCAACCAAACAGCGCGCACGAGAGAATCTCCTCGCCCCTCCCTGACGACCCCCAGCACCGATGACCTCGCCAGCTCGTTGCTGCTCGCCATTCTCGATTCCGAACAGCCACAGTTCCAGGAGCCGGTTGCAACACCGGTGGTCGCTAGTCCGCCCAATGCAGCAAAAATGCGGTGTCTGATCCAACAAAATCGACCTCCGATTGCAGCTTTTCAGTGAAAGTCGTCGTTGTGGCCGTTTGCAGATGAGGGTAGTAGCAAACAAAAACATCGGTTCCAACCAAAAAAATTGCTGGTTCTAGCCAAAAAAGGGTATGGTAGCAAAACTCAAATACAGTGGAAGCAAAAAAACAAAGACGGGGTTAGCAAATTTGGAGTGTTTTCAAAGTAAGAAAAAGATGGATCCGGCAAAAAAATCAAAAGACATTGGTGGTAACTAGTTGTAGCAAATTTAGGCGCCAGTTGTAGCTTTCCTATTGCCGGTTGCAGCAAAAAACACAGCGGTATCGTCGCCGGCCACACTTCATTGTCATGGTTGTAGCAAATCTGGGCGCCGGTTCCAACATCGCCGGCATACGCTTCCAGCAAAAGGGGGAGCTGGTTCCAGCACCAGTGGCCCCCCGCGGCGGCAACTTCTCTCGCAGCCGGTTGCAGCTCTACCACCGATGGTTGTAGCTCCTGTGGTAGCCGGTTGTAGCTTTCCCATCGGTGTGGCGCCGTCGGATGCAGCTTAAAACCAACAACGGGCTTGCGGCTACACCAAACAGGGGGCTGCAGCTCCTTGCCGCCACGCGCAGCAAAATCGACGGTGGCTCATTCCACCATGGCATCGACCGACCATGGTGCAGGCTTGCAGCAGCACGCCGCACGGCATGACGCCTCCATCGATCTGCGGTAGCACAGCAGTGGCGCCCCTCCAGCACCTGCCCGTCTCCTCAATGCAGTACGAGGTTGAAGGAAATATGCCCTAGAGGCAATAATAATGTTATTATTTTATTTCCTTATATCATGATAAATGTTTATTATTCATGCTAGAATTTTATTATCCAGAAACATAATACTTGTGTGAATACATAGACAAACTAAACGTCACTAGTATGCCTCTACTTGACTAGCTCGTTAATCAAAGATGGTTATGTTCCCTAACCATAGACATGTGTTGTCATTTGATTAACGGGATCACATTATTAGGAGAATGATGTGATTGACATGACCCATTCCATTAGCTTGGCACCCGATCGTTTAGTATGTTGCTATTGCTTTCTTCATGACTTATACATGTTCCTATGACTATGAGATTATGCAACTCCCGTTTGCCGGAGGAACACTTTGTGTGCTACCAAACGTCACAACGTAACCGGGTGATTATAAAGGAGCTCTACAGGTGTCTCCAAAGGTAAATGTTGGGTTGGCGTATTTCGAGATTAGGATTTGTCACTCCGATTGTCGGAGAGGTATCTCTGGGCCCTCTCGGTAATGCACATCACATAAGCCTTGCAAGCATTGCAACTAATGAGTTAGTTGCGAGATGATGTATTATGAAACGAGTAAATAGACTTGCCGGTAACGAGATTGAACTAGGTATTGAGATACCGACGATCGAATCTCGGGCAAGTAACATACCGATGACAAAGGGAACAAACATATGTTGTTATGCGGTCTGACCGATAAAGATCTTCGTAGAATATGTGGGAGCCAATATGAGCATCCAGGTTCCGCTATTGGTTATTGACCGGAGACATGTCTCGATCATGTCTACATTGTTCTCGAACCCGTAGGGTCCGCACGCTTAAAGTTTCGATGACAGTTATATGAGTTTATGAGTTTTTGATGTACCGAAGTTAGTTCGGAGTCCCGGATGTGATCACGGACATGACGAGGAGTCTTAAAATGGTCGAGACATAAAGATTGATATATTGGACGGCTATATTCGGACACCGGAAGTGTTCCGGATGATTTCGGAGAAAACCGGAGAGCGGGAGGGTTACGGGAACCCCCCCCCCCGGAGAAGTAATGGGCCATATGGGCCTTAGTGGAGAGAGAGAGAGGCACAGCCAGGGTGGGCCGCGCGCCTCCTCCCCCTGGTCCGAATTGGACTAGGAGAGGGGTGCGGCGCCCCCCTTTCCTTCTCCCTCCCCACTTCCTTTCCCCCTCCTAGTAGGAGGAGGGCTCCTCCTTGGCGCGCCTATAGGGCCGGCCGGCCTCCTCCCCTTGCTCCTTTATATACGGGGGCAGGGGGCACCCCTAGACACACAAGTTGATCCACGTGATCGTTTTCTTAACCGTGTGGGGTGCCCCCTTCCACCATAATCCTCGATAATATTGTACCAGTGCTTAGGCGAAGCCCTGCGACGGTAGAACATCAAGATGGTCACCACGCCGTCGTGCTGACGGAACTCTTCCCCGACACTTTGCTGGATCGGAGTCCGGGGATCGTCATCGAGCTGAACGTGTGCTAAAACTCGGAGGTGCCGTAGTTTCGGTGCTCGGTCGGGCCGTGAAGACGTACGACTACATCAACCGCATTGTGCTAACGCTTCCGCTGTCGGTCTACAAGGGTACGTAGATCACACTCCTCCCTCTCGTTGCTATGCATCACCATGATCTTGTGTGTGCGTAGGAATTTTTTTGAAATTACTACGTTCCCTAGCAGTGGTATCAGAGTCTAGGTTTTATGTGTTGATGTTATATGCACGAGTAGAACACAAGTGAGTTGTGGGCGATATAAGTCATACTTCTTACCAGCATGTCATACTTTGGTTCGGCGGTTTTGTTGGACGAAGCGGCCCGGACCGACATTACGCGTACGCTTACGCGAGACCGGTTCTCCCGACGTGCTTTGCACAAAGGTGGCTAGCGGATGTCAATTTCTTCAACTTTAGTTGAACCGAGTGTGGCTACGCCCGGTCCTTGCGAAGGTTAAAACAGCACCAACTTGACAAACTATCGTTGTGGTTTTGATGCATAGGTAAGATTGGTTCTTGCTTAAGCCCGTAGCAGCCACGTAAAACTTGCAACAACAAAGTAGAGGACGTCTAACTTGTTTTTGCAGGGCATGTTGTGATGTGATATGGTCAAGACATGATGCTAAATTTTATTGTATGAGTTGATCATGTTTTGTAACCAAGTTATCGGCAACTAGCAGGAGCCGTATGGTTATCGCTTTATTGTATGCAATACAATTGCGCTGTAATGCTTTACTTTATCACTAAGCGGTAGCGATAGTCGTGGAAGCATAAGATTAGTGAGACTACAACGATGCTATGATGGTGATCAAGGTGTCGCGCCGGTGACGATGGTGATCACGACGGTGCTTCGAAGATGGAGATCACAAGAACAAGATGATGATGGCCATATCATATCACTTATATTGATTGCATGTGATGTTTATCTTTTATGCATCTTATCTTGCTTTGATTGACGGTAGCATTTTAAGATGACCTCTCACTAATTATCAAGAAGTGTTCTCCCTGAGTATGCACCGTTGCGAAAGTTCTTCGTGCTGAGACACCACGTGATGATCGGGTGTGATAGGCTCTACGTTCAAATACAACGGGTGCAAAACAGTTGCACACGCAGAATACTCAGGTTATACTTGACGAGCCAAGCATATACAGATATGGCCTCGGAACACGGAGACCGAAAGGTCGAGCGTTAATCATATAGTAGATATGATCAACATAGTGATGTTCACCAATGAAACTACTCCATCTCATGTGATGATCGGACATGGTTTAGTTGATTTGGATCACGTAATCACTTAGAGGATTAGAGGGATGTCTATCTAAGTAGGAGTTCTTTAGTAATATGATTAATTGAACCTAAATTTATCATGAACTTAGTACCTGATAGTATTTTGCTTGTTTATGTTTGATTGTAGATAGATGGCCCATGCTGTTGTTCCGTTGAATTTTAATGCGTTCCTTGAGAAAGCAAAGTTGAAAGATGATGGTAGAAATTACACGGACTGGGTCCGTAACTTGAGGATTATCCTCATTGTTGCACAGAAGAATTACGTCCTGGAAGCACCGTTGGGTGCCAGGCCTGCTGCTGGAGCAACACCAGATGTTATGAACGTCTGGCAGAGCAAAGCTGATGACTACTCGATAGTTCAGTGTGCCATGCTTTACGGCTTAGAATCGGGACTTCAACGATGTTTTGAACGTCATGGAGCATATGAGATGTTCCAGGAGCTGAAGTTAATATTTCAAGCAAATGCCCGGATTGAGAGATATGAAGTCTCCAATAAGTTCTATAGCTGGAAGATGGAGGAGAACAGTTCTGTCAGTGAGCATATACTCAAAATGTCTGGGTATAATAATCACTTGATTCAATTGGGAGTTAATCTTCCAGATGATTGTGTCATTGACAGAATTCTCCAATCACTGCCACCAAGCTACAAGAGCTTCGTGATGAACTATAATATGCAAGGGATGAATAAGACTATTCCCGAGCTCTTCGCAATGCTGAAAGCTACGGAGGTAGAAATCAAGAAGGAGCATCAAGTGTTGATGGTCAACAAGACCACTAGTTTCAAGAAAAAGGGCAAAGGGAAAAAGAAGGGGAACTTCAAAAAGAACAGCAAGCAAGTTGCTACTCAAGAGAAGAAACCCAAACCTGGACCTAAGCCTGAAACTGAGTGCTTCTACTGCAAGCATACTGGTCACTGGAAGCAGAACTGCTCCAAGTATTTGGCGGATAAGAAGGATGGCAAGGTGAACAAAGGTATATGTGATATACATGTTATTGATGTGTACCTTACTAATGCTCGCAGTAGCACCTGGGTATTTGATACTGGTTCTGTTGCTAACATTTGCAACTCGAAACAGGGACTACGGATTAAGCGAAGATTGGCTAAGGACGAGGTGACGATGCGCGTGGGAAATGGTTCCAAAGTCGATGTGATCGCGGTCGGCACGCTACCTCTACATCTACCTTCGGGATTAATATTAGACCTAAATAATTGTTATTTGGTGCCAGCGTTGAGCATGAACATTATATCTGGATCTTGTTTAATGCGAGACGGTTATTCATTTAAATCAGAGAATAATGGTTGTTCTATTTATATGAGTAATATCTTTTATGGTCATGCACCCTTGAAGAGTGGTCTATTCTTATTGAATCTCGATAGTAGTAACATACATATTCATAATGTTGAAGCCAAAAGATGCAGAGTTGATAATGATAATGCAACTTATTTGTGGCACTGTCGTTTGGGCCATATCGGTGTAAAGCGCATGAAGAAACTCCATACTGATGGACTTTTGGAACCACTTGATTATGAATCGCTTGGTACTTGCGAACCGTGCCTTATGGGTAAGATGACAAAAACACCGTTCTCCGGTACTATGGAGAGAGCAAAGGATTTGTTGGAAATCATACATACAGATGTATGTGGTCCGATGAATGTTGAGGCTCGTGGAGGATATCGTCATTTTCTCACCTTCACAGATGACTTAAGCAGATATGGGTATATCTACTTAATGAAACATAAGTCTGAAACATTTGAAAAGTTCAAAGAATTTCAGAGTGAAGTTGAAAATCATCGTAACAAGAAAATAAAATTTCTACGATCTGATCGTGGAGGAGAATATTTGAGTTACGAGTTTGGTGTACATTTGAAACAATGTGGAATAGTTTCGCAACTTACGCCACCCGGAACACCACAACGTAATGGTGTGTCCGAACGTCGTAATCGTACTTTACTTGATATAGGGCGATCTATGATGTCTCTTACTGATTTACCGCTATCGTTTTGGGGTTATGCTCTAGAGACGGCCGCATTCACGTTAAATAGGGCACCATCAAAATCCGTTGAGACGATGCCTTATGAACTGTGGTTTGGCAAGAAACCAAAGTTGTCGTTTCTAAAAGTTTGGGGTTGCGATGCTTATGTGAAAAAGCTTCAACCTGATAAGCTCGAACCCAAATCGGAGAAATGTGTCTTCATAGGATATCCAAAGGAAACTATTGGATACACCTTCTATCACAGATCCGAAGGCAAAACTTTTGTTGCTAAATTCGGAAACTTTCTAGAGAAGGAGTTTCTCTCAAAAGAAGTGAGTGGGAGGAAAGTAGAACTTGATGAGGTAACTGTACCTGCTCCCTTATTGGAAAGTAGTACATCACAGAAACCAGTTTCTGTGACACCTACACCAATTAGTGAGGAAGCTAATGATGATGATCATGAAACTTCAGAACAAGATACTACTGAACCTCGTAGATCAACCAGAGTAAGATCCGCACCAGAGTGGTATGGTAATCCTGTTCTGGAAGTCATGCTACTAGATCATGATGAACCTACGAACTATGGAGAAGCGATGGTGAGCCCAGATTCCGCAAAATGGCTTGAAGCCATGAAATCTGAGATGGGATCCATGTATGAGAACAAAGTATGGACTTTGGTTGACTTGCCCAATGATCGGCAAGCAATTGAGAATAAATGGATCTTTAAGAAGAAGACTGACGCTGACGGTAATGTTACTGTCTACAAAGCTCGACTTGTCGCAAAAGGGTTTCGACAAGTTCAAGGGATTGACTACGATGAGACCTTCTCACCCGTAACGATGCTTAAGTCTGTCCGAATCATGTTAGCAATTGCCGCATTTTATGATTATAAAATTTGGTAGATGGATGTCAAAACTGCATTCCTGAATGGATTTCTGGAAGAATAGTTGTATATGATGCAGCCGGAAGGTTTTGTCGATCCAAAGGGAGCTAACAAAGTATGCAAGCTCCAGCAATCCATTTATGGACTGGTGCAAGCCTCTCGGAGTTGGAATAAACGCTTTGATAGTGTGATCAAAGCATTTGGTTTTGTACAGACTTTTGGAGAAGCCTGTATTTACAAGAAAGTGAGTGGGAGCTCTGTAGCATTTCTGATATTATATGTAGATGACATATTACTAGTCGGAAATGATATAGAATTTCTGGATAGCATAAAGGGATACTTGAATAAGAGTTTTTCAATGAAAGACCTCGGTGAAGCTGCTTACATATTGGGCATTAAGATCTATAGAGACAGATCAAGACGCTTAATTGGACTTTCACAAAGCACATACCTTGACAAAGTTTTGAAAAAGTTCAAAATGGATCAAGCGAAGAAAAGATTCTTGCCTGTGTTACAAGGTGTGAAATTGAGTAAGACTCAATGCCCGACCAATGCAGAAGATAGAGAGAAAATGAAAGATGTTCCCTATGCTTCAGCCATAGGCTCTATCATGTATGCAATGCTGTGTACCAGACCTGATGTGTGTCTTGCTATAAGTCTAGCAGGGAGGTACCAAAGTAATCCAGGAGTGGATCACTGGACAGCGGTCAAGAACATCCTGAAATACCTGAAAAGGACTAAGGATATGTTTCTCATATATGGAGGTGACAAAGAGCTCATCGTAAATGGTTGCGTTGATGCAAGCTTGAGTATTCTATAGTCTCACCTAAATAGCTTGGCGTAATCATGGTCATAGCTGTTTCCTGTGTGAAATTGTTATCCGCTCACAATTCCACACAACATACGAGCCGGAAGCATAAAGTGTAAAGCCTGGGGTGCCTAATGAGTCAGAAGTAGTAAACGAAGGAGTCTGGATGAAGGAGTTCATATCTGATCTAGGTGTCATACCTAGTGCATCGGGTCCAATGAAAATCTTTTGTGACAATACTGGTGCAATTGCCTTGGCAAAGGAATCCAGATTTCACAAGAGAACCAAGCACATCAAGAGACGCTTCAATTCCATCCGGGATCTAGTCCAGGTGGGAGACATAGAGATTTGCAAGATACATACGGATCTGAATGTTGCAGACCCGTTGACTAAGCCTTTTCCACGAGCAAAACATGATCAACACCAAAGCTCCATGGGTGTTAGAATCATTACTGTGTAATCTAGATTATTGACTCTAGTGCAAGTGGGAGACTGAAGGAAATATGCCCTAGAGGCAATAATAATGTTATTATTTTATTTCCTTATATCATGATAAATGTTTATTATTAATGCTAGAATTGTATTATCCGGAAACATAATACTTGTGTGAATACATAGACAAACTAAACGTCACTAGTATGCCTCTACTTGACTAGCTCGTTAATCAAAGATGGTTATGTTTCCTAACCATAGACATGTGTTGTCATTTGATTAACGGGATCACATTATTAGGAGAATGATGTGATTGACATGACCCATTCCATTAGCTTAGCACCCGATCGTTTAGTATGTTGCTATTGCTTTCTTCATGACTTATACATGTTCCTATGACTATGAGATTATGCAACTCCCGTTTGCCGGAGGAACACTTTTGTGTGCTACCAAACGTCACAACGTAACTGGGTGATTATAAAGGAGCTCTACAGGTGTCTCCAAAGGTACATGTTGGGTTGGCGTATTTCGAGATTAGGATTTGTCACTCCGATTGTCGGAGAGGTATCTCTGGGCCCTCTCGGTAATGCACATCACATAAGCCTTGCAAGCATTGCAACTAATGAGTTAGTTGCGAGATGATGTATTACGAAACGAGTAAAGAGACTTGCCGGTAACGAGATTGAACTAGGTATTGAGATACCGACGATCGAATCTCGGGCAAGTAACATACCGATGACAAAGGGAACAAACATATGTTGTTATGCGGTCTGACCGATAAAGATCTTCGTAGATATGTGGGAGCCAATATGAGGATCCAGGTTCCGCTATTGGTTATTGACCGGAGACATGTCTCGGTCATGTCTACATTGTTCTCGAATCCGTAGGGTCCGCACGCTTAAAGTTTCGATGACAGTTATATGAGTTTATGAGTTTTTGATGTATCGAAGTTAGTTCGGAGTCCCGGATGTGATCACGGACATGACGAGGAGTCTCGAAATGGTCGATACATAAAGATTGATATATTGGACGGCTATATTCGGACACCGGAAGTGTTCCGGATGATTTCGGAGAAAACCGGAGAGCCGGAGGGTTACCGGAACCCCCCGGGAGAAGTAATGGGCCATATGGGCCTTAGTGGAGAGAGAGTGGGGCAGCCAGGGTGGGCCACGCGCCTCCTCCCCCCTGGTCCGAATTGGACTAGGAGAGGGGGCGGCGCCCCCCTTTCCTTCTCCCTCCCCATTTCCTTTCCCCCTCCTAGTAGGAGTCCTACTCCTACTAGGAGGAGGACTCCTCCTTGGCGCGTCTATAGGGCCGGCCGGCCTCCTCCCCTTGCTCCTTTATATACGGGGGCAGGGGGCACCCCTAGACACACAAGTTGATCCACGTGATCGTTTTCTTAACCGTGTGCGGTGCCCCCTTCCACCATAATCCTCGATAATATTGTAGCGGTGCTTAGGCGAAGCCCTGCGACGGTAGAACATCAAGATCGTCACCACGCCGTCGTGCTGACGGAACTCTTCCCCGACACTTTGCTGGATCGGAGTTCGGGGATCGTCATCGAGCTGAACGTGTGCTAAAACTCGGAGGTTCCGTAGTTTCGGTGCTTGATCGGTCGGGCCGTGAAGACGTACGGCTACATCAATCGCGTTGTGCTAACGCTTCCGCTGTCGGTCTACAAGGGTACGTAGATCACACTCTCCCCTCTCGTTGCTATGCATCACCATGATCTTGCGTGTGCGTAGGAAATTTTTTGAAATTACTACATTCCCCAACAGAGGTGCCATGGATTTGGGGAGAAGAAAAGCAAGAGGATGGATGTGTATGGGATAGAGATTGAGTGGGCTGCTAGATTTGGGGAGAAGAAAAGCAAAGGAGGGATGGAGAAGTGCAGCGCTGCACGCAGCGACATCTGAACGCGCGGCATCCATGGCGCACGGCCCTTCGCGATTCACACCAGGATAGTGCTAGTTAGAGTATAGTGGGGCATTGGAATTCTGTTTGCAACGTATATTAAGCTGAAAGCTGACAGTACGTTCTGACATAAGGCACTGTATCATGCGACTTTTGGCTCGAACGCGCAGGATCACGGACCATGCAACTTTTGGGTGTAGGAGACCAGTACGCATTCTCGGAGACCGTGCAGGTGGGTGCATGAACGCCGGGGACTGGATCCGGCCATTTCCTGAACACGGCGTCGCCCGGAGAAGGACCGCCGCCGCTCAAACAACTTGAATCACTTCGTGCTCGGGGACGAGGGGTAGATTCCCAGCTCTGCCGGTAAGCAATCCAGCTCCCTTAGCAGCGAACAGCAGGGAACCAATCTGACATCCGAACACCATGAAAAAAGAACGAGAGCAGGCTGGGAGGAGACGAAGCAGGGATTCACTCACGCGTCAGCCATGGCGGCTGCCGCCTCCTCTCCATTCGCCGGAACAAGCTCCATTCGGGACATTGTATCTGTGTCTCAAGTCAGAACTGGTGTGTGGGGGCGGATGTGCAGGCACGCCGCATGCACATAAGGTACACGCCACCCTTGTAGTGTGGCAGAGAGAGAGACGACTTTTTGTGCACCATCACTCACCTTTATATCTTTTGTGGACCATCCTCGTCTGCCAAGACAGGCATCCCGTACGCCCTGGCCCTGTATTTTCTATTGTATTTTGACTAAATGCTGGACCAATAATGCATATGCGCAGATCACCGTGATAAAAGTGTGTGATTGGATTGCAGCATTCAGATGTCGCTGCGTTCAGAACATCCACTCTCGGGAGGGATGCATCTAGATAGAAACGAGTGTCCTAGAGCAGCTTTGCGTGGAAGGATAAGGTGGGGAGGGCTCGAGCGGCGCGTGGGACCTGCGACACGCGTTAAGCACGTGAGCGTCCGGTGTAACGCTTCGCCGGCGCACCGTCTCCAAACATTACCCGAGGAAAAAGGCGAGCGGAGGACTGGGGGAGACGTGTATGTCTCGCAGTCTCCACTGCGCACTCCACCTGCCCGTACGCACGCACGGCGCCTACACCTGCCACCCCCCGGCCTCGGCCCATCCACCTCTCGCGTGATTTGTGACTCTGGCAGCGGAACGCAGCAGAGGTGCAGGTGCAGCTGCGCCGCGGTGGGGTTCGGCTTACCGAGACCATTACTAATTCATGCATTTTATCAAATAATCCCTCCGTCTCGTAATATAAAAATATTTTTAACACTATACTAATGTACAATACGCTCTTATATTATAGGACGGAGGGAGTAACAAATAACAAGAAACCCATTATACATGGATGCATGCATGCATGGTGCCTTGGGGGACCGGGCAAAACCACTTCCCCACGCCGCCTCTACAGCCTACCCCTACATCGCAGGTTGTATGCCTTGCAGTCTCCCCTACACCTTCGTAAATTATTAACGACTTTTACGGAACAAATAACGTGAAAACATGGGATTAAATCGATGGAGGAGGAAGGACCCACCCCTAGAAAACAAAGCAGGGCATCCCTCCAGCAGTAGCACAAAGAATAAAGAAGAGCAGCAGCAAAAAATCGTACCGATGAGAAGAAAGAAAAAAAACAACGTCTCCACACAACCACCTCCCATCCGAGGACCCAACCGTCCAGAGACGCTTGATCTCCAGACACCATAGCCCGCGACCTCAACGAGATCCAGGGATCCCCCACCCTGCAGGCTCCTAGACGAAGCGAAGGGCTTCGTCTAACCACGAACGGAGCCCGAGGAAACTTATTCAGACGCGACGCCGCGGCAACGGCCTCGGCAACGTCTCCCACAACCCTAACCCATGAACGGAGCGGCCGGCAGAGGGAGAGAGAACCAGCGGCAGCGGCGGCGGCGCACAAAGGGAAGCCGCGTCGCCTCCTTTCCGCTTGCGTACGAGATCCTCTTTTTTCGGGCGGAGGCAGTTCCCGTGTCAGTTTAACCATTTGTTCTCTGTTGTAGCTACTCGCAAGGTATTTTACATTTTACTAGTTTAGAAGCACAAAGAAGGTGTGCTAAAGCATGACCTATGGGTTATGGACAGATCAGCTAACTAGGTCAAATGGAGAGTAAACTGCCAGAAGATAGATGAACATAATGTAGCAGAATGTCACTGGACCGAGAAATTGGATACAAAGACATGGGTCAAAGCATATTCCATTGTTTTTTCTAAATGTGACATCTTACTAAGCAACAATTTTGAAGTTTTTAATAAGAGGTATAGGTGTTGTGTGTTTTCTGTTATAAGTCCCCTGAATTATCATGTGAGTGTACTGTTTGCATAAGTGACCTGAATTGTCATGTGAGTGTGTTGTTTCTATAAGTCAAGTGCATTATCATAGTACGTACCACACATAAGTAATTCTGCCTTTCTGATGTAAGTGGCTGGATTATCACATATAAGTGGTTCTGCTTATCATATATAAGTAACCTGACTTACCGCATATAAGTACTAACGCTAAATATTCACTTAAGTACCACATTCACTCATCTACTAAATATTCCATCATTTCAAAATCAAACAATATATCATGATGTCTCAACAGCACAATAGCATCACGCATTACACATGTCCTACGTGCTAACAGTGATAACAAACTTCAAAAAAAAACAATGACAACAAACATAATGGCAAACATGGGAAGATACATAACAGTTGAAATCCCGACATCCTATCCCTAGACAATAGCCTTTCCTTCTGTATCCTACCCATTGCCCTCTTTCATGATGATTCCTCTGTGTTGTACTTCTGCCTCACACTCTTTGACCCTATTCTCCAGCTTCATGTTCTTCATGGCAAGATCCCTAATGACTATCTTAGATATGCCCTCCCACTTGCTTTCAATCCACTCAGCATTTGTGCAAGCACCAACAACTTGCAATACATAAGCAACAACGTATGTGCTTTTTTTCACCTAACAATCCCTCGTTGTAGCAAAAATAACCTCTATTTGGCAACCTAATAACCTGCTACTCATGTCATCTCCCTCGTTGCAAACGCAACGAGTAGGGCTAACCAGATGATCACGGCTGCTTCTTGTTGATTCCATTGTACTCTGAGTCGTACTGATATTTCGGTAGCGCATAACCAAGTTCCTACCAAAATGCATATTTTCCGACATCATTCACGAATATAAGGACGAGGTTTTTTAGTACGCAAGAGTGGTGCGAATAACTCATCTGATTCACTCCATCATCCAGAGACGGACCGATCAAATATTTTAGATGTAGTGATCGAACGAATAGAAGTACTTTCCTGCCTCACATGAAGATTTCTGCTTTCCTGCTCAGATGAGATCGTACTACAAAGCAACCTTCTGTTTAACTCCGCACTGGGCAAGCACACCTAAAGTCGCACGTTTGTCACTGTCTAAACACTCTAGCGTTGCAAATTGTTTTGTTATGATGTACCATCACGCCTTCCCATGACCGTTTGTTCGATCGAGAGAGGGCGAGGGAATATAGTATCACACTACTTACTGCTACTACTACCACTACTCAATTAATCAGCTGCTTTTTTTTAATAATAGTTGAAAAAAATTAACCGGCTGTTTTTTAACCGGGCTAACCCCCCGTCCATTGAACAAAGAGAAGGATGAGATAGCGAGTTCAACGCAATGCTAGAAAATTGACAGCATTTGACTGATATTGGAACGAAGAACCGAGACATCACCAGCCAGGATAACAGTGACAAAGTATCAAGTACTCTCTCCGAGGAAGTACTCATATAAACAAAAGCCACGGCTAGCAAAATGAAACAGGCAGACGGCGAGCACCGACATGATCTTGCATAGAATGGCCACGGTTCGCCTCTCATTATCCTTCAGCCGGCCTCTATGCAACACAAATCCTCACCGTATGGCTGCTAATTAACTGAATTAACATTAACTGTACCTGTTGTCTTTCTCTTACCATATATATGGAGTATATATATACACTCATACTACATAGTTTGAAATTTAAATGCGGTGTCGTCTTACGCACGTACGAAAAGCAGCCAGCGGACCGTTTCGCGGTCGGTCGTGCCTGGCTCTGGCTGGCTTCTTCTTGTCTCTCGTGCATGCGTCCATGCATGCATGAATGGCTGGGAACATGCCACGTATGAGGCCGGCCATGAACATGCCACGTCTGTCTGTCACACTGCTCCGTCCGTCGAGCCGGCCGGCCGGGGCAATGCAGGTTTTGCAAGAGGAGACAGCATGTGATAAGTGGAGGGAGTGGAGACACCGCTGCAGCGCCTGTGATCGGTGTTCCGGCCGGTACGTGCACCTGTGCCAGCTCGAGCGAACCGGAGCACTACCTACCTACTCCAAATTCCAAAACAATCACCAGATGGATGGAACAAAGTGTAGTACTGCTCCAGAACGTATCAACAACAAGAATCTGCTTTTCAGGCTTGGCCGCTTCCTCTAAACCCAGCTCAGCCCAGCTGACGGTGTGCCCTTCATGC
Source organism: Triticum urartu (assembly GCF_003073215.2). NCBI lineage: Eukaryota > Viridiplantae > Streptophyta > Magnoliopsida > Poales > Poaceae > Triticum > Triticum urartu. The sequence goes on from NC_053027.1 coordinate 563,545,706, forward strand.
TTTGCAGGTGGTTGGGTGGGGGTAGTGATACAGCCTTCCCCCTTTGCCCGCGTGCACCGTCGCCTCGCCTGCCCGCCGGCCGGCCGGGCGGTCTCTCGACCTCCTCTCCTCTGCTCACAAGGAGACAACAAAACCACCGCTGCATTGCGTTTATATTATTGCCATGTACTATTCCCATGACTGCTCCTGTTCCATGGGTCGAGTCGACAGGGAGGGAATGGTTCCAAATCGTTCCATGGGCGCGGGCGCGTACGTGCGTGCGTGCGTGCGGTCTTTCTCTGCTTGCTATGATATGATATCCGGACCGGGCAGGACAGGGCAGCAACACTCTGGACACGCGACGAGGACGAGAATGAAGCAAGTTTGGAAACTGCAACGATTTTCGTTCATATGCATAGGGGGGAGCTCAATCAGTCGAGCGCAAAAAGTCCATGAACAAATGAAGCAGTATAGTTGCTCGCTGGATTTAGAGTATCTATAGCCGGACTTTGCAAATCCAGCCCCTCAAACTCACACATACGCGATCGGACGCGTCCGTTGACAATGACCGGCCACGCCCCAAATTAGCCACTCTTCATCCGCCTCTCTCATATTTCATCTCATAGATCCATACAAAGCATGCAAAATAAAATCCTACGTACTACGCTAACTAGTCTTCATCGTCGGAGATGTCCACGACAACGGTGCCGGGCGCCGGCTGGACGGGTGGGTAGGAGGGCTCCGGCTCATCCTCCTCCTGCTCGACCTCATCCATGTAGACGAACATCTCCGCCTCCTCCGCGACCTCTTACGCCTTCATCTCTTGCCGGCGACGGCGTCTCGCCTCCGCAGCCGACTCCGACCAGAGGGAATCAAGGATGGCCTGCTACTCTGCCTGCAGATCCGCGTCGCAAGCGTCCCCTACATCCTCCTCCTCCTCCTCCTCCTCCTCCTCCTCCTCCTCCACCTCCTCTTGATCCACTGCATCCGGAGGTAATCCCACGGCGATCCGGGCTTCGAGCCTAGCCCGGATTCTCTCAAGGAGCTCGAGCCGGCGCTCCGGCGTCAGAAATGGCTCGCTTCGCACCTGGCGGTGTGGGGGCATGACTACTAGGCGGACGGGTGGAGTGGAAAGTGGCGGCGGCGGTGGACATCCGGAGGAAAATGTGGATGGATGGTAGGGTTTCAGTGTCGCCGGTCGACTTAAATAGCTAGGCTAGGCAGTACGCGGCCCGCCGAAGCAGCGCCACCGGTCCAACGGAGGAGACGAGCGTCAGACCGTCGGATTTCTGGGCGTTTTCGCGTGAGACCCCGCTATCAGTCCGACGGGGCGGGCGTGCCCGAACGCCCTCATATCCGTCCCATATTTGGACTGGATATCAGGGGTGTCGGTCAGCCCGGGTGTTTGAGGCGTCCATATAAATCAAAAAATCGTGACCGGTCAGTGACCGAGTAGCCCGGCTGAGCTTTTAAAGAGGATTTGGGATGCCCAGTTGTAGATGCTCTTATCACATTGAGAAGAATAGCTAGAGGCAGTGATTGATGACACCATCCCTCCACCAGACCACGGGACAAGGCATAAGACCGACGGCCAACAACCGATGCCCAAGAGAACCAGCAAGCACCGTAGCTTCACTGCTAGGCGTCACAGAGAGTATGCCCAAAATGGAGAATCCGTTTTTTTTTTGTGGGTAAAAAAATGGAGAATCCGTTATTGCTCCAGATTCCAGGCCGAAGATCCATCTTCGGTGCATGGTCGAAATGGGGATGCACCCACATGCTCCACCGATCCACTATAGGTAGCCTCCCTCCGCTATGGATGGCAAGCTTGGGAGGTGGATGCCGCCCACCGAATGCTCGTCTCGTGCGCGGGTGGCATGCCGGGGGAATCGTCTCCCCTAAAGTCGTACTATGGCGGTAGGGTGTTGACTAACGGCTACCGTCATTGACTGTGACGGTAACCCATCTTATCCTACGGTCATTGTGTACGGTGGTAGCAAAAATGTCTGGTCGTGCTAGGTTTTTAAAGAGGAGCTAAATAGTGCTAAACTTTGATCAAAGGCTCAAAACCAACAGTAAATTTGCTCGTGGTGGATAGTGCGCGCTTTCCTTTTTGCCACTCCTCCCGCCGGACCCACCAGCCAGCCAGACGGCGAGCCGACAGGGCACGGGAGAAGTCGTTGCACGGCACGGCAGTCTACCTTCACTGCGGGGCAGAGCAGTACGTGGCGGTGTAAGGGCATCTCCAGCCGCGTCCCCAACAGGCCCTTCCCAGGCGATATTGCCGCGCCGGCGCCAAAAAAACGAGCCAGTCACGCCCCCAGAAGCCCGTTTTTCGCCGGCTCGGGCCAAAACTGGTGTTGGCGGACCCAGGCCGAACCCGGCGCCCTGGGGGGCGCTTGGGGAGCCGGCACAAGCAAAAAAGACGCGTGGGCCCGCCCTGGCGGCGACCCGAGGGCCTTTTCCCGCCACTTCTTGACGCTTTTCCCTCGCATCTCTTCCGCTCGCTCGCCTTCCTTCCGCCATTCCCTCCATTTCTCCCGCCAAACCCCCTCCAGCTCGCATTCCAGTCGCCGCCATGCCGCCGAAGAAGTACGCCATGCCGCGCGCGGCGGCAACCACGACTGGCACCGTGGCCCAGCCGAAGCAGAGGAAGCCGAGGGCGCCGCCATCGAAGCCACCGGGCATGTCGAGCGCCGAGTGGAGGGTGGAAGTTCAGCGACGCGACGCAGTCACCACCGACCGACGGAACAGTGCCATTGCCAAGAAGGCCCGCACAACACGGCGCGTGCGGCGGCGTCTTCCTCATCGGTCGACCACGCGGAGGTGATGAATCCACCCGTCGTCAGCCACGCCCAGTATGCGCCCTGGGGACAGCAAGGCGCCGGATCTCCATGGGGATCGTCGTCGCCCGGCTACGCCGACGGCGACGCGCACGGGGGTTTCAACCCAAACGTGACCTTCCCCCATGGCCACCCCGCGACGCGCACACCCTCGCCCGCCTTCGTCGGCGTGCAGTACCCTCCATACAACTACTCGCCGCCCGCCGCCTACGCGTCCACACCGACGCCCCATCTCCGCCGTGGACCGCTGCCCTTCTCGCACCTCGGCGACACCGATGACACAGAAGCCGACATGGACGACATCATCGCGACAGGATCGACCGCGGCCGCCGCGTCTCCCGGGTTCGCCACCCAGGACGAGGTAGTGGACCTCAGCGGCGACATGGAGGCCGAGCTCGGCTACGTCTACGGCGAGGACGCGCATGAAGCGCAGGAACCCGAGGAGGAGGAGAAGGACGAGGAGGAGGAGTCGTCTCTTGTTCCGACGAAGGGGCGCCAGAAGAAGAAGAAGCGGGCGGCTAGGTCAGGCGAACCGCGCATCAAGTGGACGTCCAAGGAGGAGGAATGCCTCGCCGAAGCACGGAAAGTCGTCTGCCTCGACCCGACCACCGGCGCGAACCAGAGCTTGGAGACGTACTGGGACCGCATCAAGGCCGAGTTCGACGAGCGGAAGCTCGTCGACGCGTACTTCAAAGGCGTCTACATGCAGCGCGGCTCCAAGGCGATGGCGAACCATTGGGGGCGTATCCAGTTGGCGTGCAACAAATGGCATGGAATCGCCGAGGAGGTCGCGGGTCGCCCGGAGAGCGGCGCCAGCGTTGAGGATCAGGTACGCACGCCATTCACCCGCATCGCTTCGTCGTCAACGCCCGCCGCCCAGCAGCTCAGGGTGTGGTACATGGCGAAGCGCGGCCTCATCCTGAACCAGATGCAAACGGTAACGCCGACGACGCAAGCTCCCGCGCCCACGACCACACGAACGCCAAGCCCGAACGACGCCTCTACATCGCCGCCCAGCAGTGCCGACACAGCCCAGCACCGAAGCAGCTGCGACACCGCCGAGCCCGCGCACGCCGACTCCGCCAACGCCTGGAGCCGATCCCGCCGAGTGAATCATTGCGCACGCGAACTTGCGGCGTGCGGCGTTCTGTTTTTTGTAACGCCAGACTACGTCCGATCGCCGGATTTATGGCGTCTTTTGAGAGCGGAAACGACCAAGTTTAAATTTCCCGCATCCTGGGGCCGGCGCTTGGGGACGTGACTGGGAGTTAGCTCGCCCCATAGGCCGAACTAGCGCCGGCACGCCCCCAGACCGCTCTATTTAGGCGCCCTGGGGGGCCGACCGGCTGGAGATGCCCTAACGCGGCGGCCGGATCGCCGTGCGTAGCTGCGTGCGTCTGGCCACGGCCAAGGTCCTGATGATGAAGGAGGGATTGTTGGATTAATTTGAGATGGATCACTTTCACTTGAGCGGTTGTTTTACTTTTACCAGGGGCGCGCGCTCTGTGGCTGGGTCCAGCTTGGCGCGTCGCTGCTGTTGCTGCAGCGGAATGGCAGGCAAAAGAGAGTCGCTCCCTCAGGGCTTGTTCGGTTAATCCCTCCCACAAGGGATTGGAGGAGATTGAGGTGGATTTTGACTTGTGAGGAATTTAATCCCTCTCAATCCCCTCCAAACCCTTTCAAATTTGAAGGAACCGAACAAGGCCTCAGGTATATCATCATATGGAGGCGATGAAAAGGTGAGAAGCTTGCTTTCGCGGCCTGCATGCATGGCTAATTCTTGTGCATGCATCCATGCATCTGCTGCCGAACTGAACTGGACCATCGGCGCAGGCAGGCACAGTGCTTAACACGAATCAGGCTTTGATGAATGCGCACTGATCATCCCACGCCGGTGCGGCGGTGCGTCTCATCCCGTCCTCTCTTTGCTCTCCGCCTCTCCCTGCCTATGCGTGTGGGCTGTGGGTTAGCTCGGCGACGGTCACGTTTGTTTGGGCTGTGGGTTAACATTTTGGAGTTGCAGGTGGTGGTGGGGGTACAGCTGCCTTTTTTTTCGAGAGCATACAAATTGTGTGCCTTAGCTTTATAGAAGATAGAGAATAAAATACAAAAAGCTCCCACCACATCCCGGCGAGAAGCAAGAACCACTCCATCTCAACGATCACAAAACAACCAAATCGCAAGAGAGCCTACCCTAAGAAGTCTAACAAAGCCGCGTCTCGACCAACATGGAGCACTTCCGAAGAGCAATAACTCGAAAGAACTCTCCTTGCCAACGCACCCTCCACCCATGAGCGCCTAAAGAGAGTTGGCAGGTGGGTGGCGGGACTCGGACAACTCCGTGAAAGCCATCGTCTTGGAAACACCCACGATGACGAACATAGCGCCCTTGAAGAACAATCCAGAGCAGCGGCGAGCACCGAAGAAACACAACAAGGAACCTCCAAGCCCTCCTCCAACAAACGATGCTCCCAACGGAGGAACGACGCCAATGACGCCGTCATCGCCGATTCACAACCGAATCAAGGCTTTCGCCCGGAGACAACATACCAAATGAGAGGGAGCAAGGTGTCGACACACCACAGCGACGCCTTCAGGAAGGTGAACGACATCCACAGGTGCCGTTGCCGCTGGCACCGACCAAAGCCGGGCTGGATTTTCATCCGTATCGCCGCACACCTACAATCCAACCCATCGGAATGGGGCTGCACCGTCCAAGTTGATTCACATCGCTACTGCCGCAGCAACTTGCCGAAGGAGCCATTTGTGAACAGCCGCACCATCGCCAGGATAGCCAGCACCACCCCGCCGAACCACACCGCAGCTGCCAGCACCACCAAGTGCCCAGCAGGCTCCGAGGGCGCCTGCTTGCCCAACACCACCACCACCACCACCGGACAGGGCTGCCACCAGAGCCTGGACGCGCTGCGCCGCCAGGAACTCCGCCGGACGAGATCCCATCTGGGGTAGGGAGGGAAGACGCGCCGCCCAAAGCTGCCGCCACCCAGGCAGCACCACCGGACGAAGCCAGCCCACCACCGCCACCTCCGCAGAACAGGGCTGCCGCCAGAGCCTAGGCGCGCCGCACCGCCAGAAGCTCCGCGGACGAGATCCCGTCAGGGGAAGGGAGAGGGGGTCGTGGCGCCCAAGTCGTTGCCGCTGCGCTCGCCAGATCTGGGCCGCCCGGACCTCCCGAACGCCCGCGCTGCACCTCCGTGCGCAGCCGAGCTGCGCCACAGCGCGCCCTCCAGGTGCAGACGCCCCCGCCCACCGCGAACCCTCCAGGCGCCAGATCCGCGCGCGACCGCACCGCGACCTGGGCGCCGGAACCATCCCGCACCGCGACCTGCGCGCCAGAGCCACCCTGCGCCGCGCCGTCGACTTGCCGCCCCGCCGTCTTGCCGTGCTGCCTCGAGCGATGCGTCCCCAAGAACTCCAGCAGAAGCCAGCGGCCCGCGCCGCGAAGCCCGGAAGCGGAGGTGAAGAGGGCCCCGCCGCCGCCAGGCCGCGCGGGCTTTGCCCGGCGACCCATGCCGGCGGCGGCGAGGGGAGAGTAGCCGGAGGTGAGGAACTGGCGGCGGCTAGGGTTTTTACTCCCGGGCCGCCCGCGGGACCGACACGGGAGTCGGGAGTCCACTACTCTAGGCTTCTACGCGCCCACGCTGCTCCACTCCAGTACTGCACTGGGGGGGACACACGCACGGAGAAGGTCTGCCCGTACCATCAACACACGCACGCACTGCCACTGCTAGTTGGATCGACCGAGAAGGGGTCCGCGCGTAGGAAGGAACGTACCACACGCTCTCTCTCTTTCTGTGCTTGATACAACGACACTTTGGAGATTCTTCATGTGGTGCCGTTGCGACGTGGAGATGAGATGAGATGGATAGATGCGGGCGGTTGGTTCACCCGGGGTGCGTGCCATGCCACCGTGCTTGCCAGGTGGCCGGCTGGCATGTTGGCGCTGCAGCCTGCAGCACGGAGGCAGACTAGGGACTGTACCTTCACTGCGCCCCGGCAGCTACGGTCCAGCGCGGCAGGCTCGTATAGTACAGTCGTCGCCCATTTCGCAGGGGCTGTTTGGTTTGTGACTAATTTAGCCAAAAATTATCACAATTAAGGTTAGGTAAGTTTGATCAATTTAGGTGAGTGTTTGTTTAGTTCATGCCACACCTTAGGCAAGCCACACTTAGACTTCACATGGCATACATACAAAAAGTGTGACAAGATTAAACAATTAAAGTATGAAGCCTACTGGGAAAGGGAGGGTATGGTGTTTGAGGATCAGATTAAAGCTTCCTGGAATGAAGGTACGTATGTTCAGGATCTGAAGGATGTGGCCAACAATTTGAATAGTGTGCTTGGTAAATTGCATGCCTGGAGTAGGAAGTACATTGGATATATTCCCAAAAAACTTGAGCAAGCTAGGAAGAGACTTGATGTACTCTATAAAAGGAATAATCACGATGATATGCTGGAAAGAAAAAGAATTCTCAGGGACATGGATGAGCTTCTTTTTAAAGAAGAGATATTATGGAAACAAAGATCTCGGATTGATGAAATTAAATGGGGGGATAGGAATACAAAATTCTTTCGATCAAAGGCTTCCTGGAGATCCAAAAAGAATAATATCTCTAGGCTGAGGAGGAACGATGGTACAGTTACTGAGAATGTGGATGAAATACAGGAAATCACTAATTCCTTTTTTAAGCATTTGTACACCTGCAATGGTATGGTTGATCCTTCTCTTATTATTCCGCTTGTCAACCCAATTGTTACTGATGAGATGAATGATGATTTATGTAAGCCGTTCTCGGATCAAGAAATCAGTGACGCCCTTTTTCAAATTGGACCCCTTAAAGCTCCAGGTCCAGATGGCTTTCCTGCAAGGTTTTTTCAGCGGAATTGGGGATTGCTCAAAGAAGATATTATTCGTGCAGTAAAAAGGTTCTTTGACACTGGGGTCATGCCGGAGGGTGTAAATGATACGGTTATTGTTCTAATTCCTAAGGTGAAGAACCCCCAGTCGATTAAAGAGTTCCGGCCTATCAGTCTGTGTAATGTTATTTAAATTATTTATAAATGCCTCGTCAACAGATTGAGACCGATTCTTGATGGTATGATCTCTCCATCCCAAAGTGCTTTTATCCTTGGGAGACTAATCTCTGATAATGCGCTTATAGCCTTTGAATGTATGCATTCTTTGAGCACGCTTAAGGACGGCCAGGGTGAATTTTGTGCTTATAAATTGGATATGGCAAAAGCGTATGACAGGGTCGACTGGCACTTTTTGAAGAGCATGTTGGGGGCATTGGGATTCGCTCCGAGGTGGATAAAATGGATTATGGCTTGTGTTACATCAGTCAAGTTTTCTGTTCACTTCAATGGCCAACTGTTGGAATTATTCTCCCCGTCCTGTGGTATTAGACAAGAGGATCCTCTATCTCCGTATTTATTCTTGTTTGTGGCGGAGGCGCTATCTCTGTTGCTTCAGGATGCATGTTCTAGAGGTGCTCTTCTGGATTTCAAGGTTAATAGGAATGCCCCGGGTGTTTCCCATCTTATGTTTGCTGATGATTGCCTATTATTTTTCAAGGGGACTATTGATCAAGCGTTGGTAATTAAAAATGTTATTGCCTCTTATGAAAAGGGAACTGGTCAGCTATTGAGCCCAGATAAGTGTTCGATTATGTTTGGGAAGAACTGCAGTATGGAATGTCAAGTGGCTGTTATGGTAATCTTGTGCATCACCGCTGAGGGTTTTGAGGACAAATATCTTGGACTGCCGGTGCCTCAAGGGAGAATGAAGGCGGGTAAATTTCAATCTACCAAAGAAAAAGCTCTCAAAATTCTTTCGGATTGGATCGAAAAATATGCGTCTTGTGGGGCGAAGGAAACTTTGATTAAATCTGTCTTGCAGGCCCTTCCGGTGTATGCTATGGGCATCTTTAAATTTCCGGCGTCACTTTGTGAGGAATTATCGCAGATTATTAGGAATTTTTGGTGGGGTGATGAGGAGGATAGGAGGAGAACTCATTGGCTGGCTTGGGATAAATTGACTAGGCCCAAGGGTGAGGGAGGCATGGGATTTCGCGACCTCAGATTATTTAATCAAGCTCTCCTAGCTAAGCAGGCCTGGAGGTTGGTGGTTAACCCTGAATCCTTGTGCGCCAAGGTGATCAAGGCAAAATATTACCCCCAGGGGCATCTCCTTGATACTGTTTTTCCACAATCCACATCTCTCTCTTGGCAAGGTATTGTGCATGGGTTGGATCTGCTAAAATCAGGAGTAATTTGGAGAGTGCCTGATGGGTCTAATATTAATATCTGGAGAGATAACTGGCTCCCTAGAACCTCTGGGCTTAAAGTTACTGCAAGGAAGAACAGGACCAGAATTAAATGGGTATCTGAATTGATCTTGAGTGGCCCTAGGAGATGGGATGAGGATTTGGTCAAGCATCTGTTTTACCCGCATGATGCGGAGGAGATCCTTAGTTTGCGCATTCAATCAGTAGGGGACGGTGACTTTGTTGCGTGGCATTATGAGAAGAATGGGTTGTTCTCGGTTAAAAGTGCGTACAAGCTTGCGCTCAATCTTAAGGAAAAAGAAGAAGATGAGGGGCAACATAGTAGGGCTATGAGGGGGTAGAGAAAAATTTGGGATTTGATCTGGAAAGCCAATGCTCCTCAGAAAATTCGTATTTTTGCGTGGCGGGTAGCTACCAATAGCTTGGCTGTCCAGGTTAACAGAGTGGTGCATCACCAAGCTACGGTTAGTACTTGCTCAATTTGTGGAGTGGAAGATGAAAGTACGTTTCATGCGCTTGTCCACTGTCCAAAGGCTTATGCTTTGCGTATGGCCATGAGGGACACTTGGGAATTACCTGCGGAGGAGGTGTTCAGGTATACTGGGTGTGATTGGTTTCTTATCCTTCTGGATCAATTGAGTCCTCTGATGCGTGACAGAATTATCTTCATCTTTTGGAGAGCCTGGCATTTGAGAAATGATTTGATTTTTGGTAAGGGGAAGGAATCTGTCACAGGCTCTACTAGTTTTGTGGATAATTACTGGTCGTCTTTTGTTGCTTGCCATTCCTATCCACTGGTGGACTCGAAGAATAAAGGAAAAGGTACCGCTCCTGGTCTAAAATCTGTTCCTAATACCTTGGGAATTCAGGTGGCTTGGCAACCCCCTCCTTCGGATTATATCAAGATAAATGTCGACGCAAGCTTTGTGGAGAGCATTAGCGCTGCAAGTGTGGGTGTGGTGGCTAGGGACTCCTCTGGAAATGTCATTGTCTCTTCTTGGGATTTCATTGGATGTTGTAAAAGCATGGAGGAAGCGGAACTTCGGGCCTGCATTGCTGGTCTCTATATAGGTATTACGCTCCACAATCCTATAATTTTAGAGACTGACTGTGTGCTTGTTGCTGCGTCTCTTGCAAAGGAAAGTTTTGACAGGTCAGCGCTATTTGATTTGAAGAAGGAAGCAATGAGTATCTCCAAGATGCTACCTATGGTCAAAATTTCAAAGATTAACCGGTCAGCCAATGTGGTAGCTCATCTTATTGCTAAGTATAGTTTTGATAATAGGTCAGACGGTATTCTTGTTAATGATGTTCCGGCCTGTGTGATGAATTTTGTAATGAGTGATTGTAATAACTCTGTTGGTTAATTAATATATGAGGTGGTTTTCAAAAAAAAAGTGTGGCAAGATTCCCTTAGGTTTGCCAACTTGTGGCTCTCATTTTGATGAACTAACCTTAGGCAAGCTTGACAAAAATGTGTGACAAGGTGTGACAATGCTAGTCCTAGAACCAAACAGCCCCGCAGTCTCCTCTGCGTGCTCCGCCTGCCAGTGCCACACCACGGCCCCTCCTCCTCGGTTGTGATTTGTGACTGTGGCAGCTAGCGCACCGAGTCCGAAGATCGACAACCATCGACCCACAGCCCGCCCTGCATCGTTTCGTTTTCACCAACGAGGGCCGGTAGACGAACCAACCATGCATACTTCACCCATCAGTGGAGGCGCAATTAGTGGTGAAGCTTGAAAGAAATCTTTGGAAGGGCGAAGCTGTAAAAAGACTCAAATACAAAATCATACAAATACCACAAGTTAGATATTGCAAATATCGAGAAACTTATACGATTATATTGATCTTCTCCACAGTAGCTTACAAAATACATTTCTAATTTTAATTATATATATAACCTACTCCATAACAAAAGGAACTATACCAAAATGCCATTTAACCATGGAGCATTCAGTTCACTACAACAACACTACACTACAGATTAGCTTTTCGCTTCTTTGCACCCTTAAAGTGCATAAGAACATCTTCACAGTTGTACTTCTCTGAGATTTCACTCTCTATTTTTACTAGCAAGTTTACTAGCAAGCTATTGGATAGATAATCATCTTCCATGGTATTACGTAGCCTTGTCTTAATGATCTTCAAAGTTAAGAATGCTCGCTCGACACTTGCTGTAGAAACTGGAAGAGTTAGAACCAATAGCAACAATCGATCAACCAAATTGTAGATAGAATGTCTCCCTGTCTCAAAGAGATATCGACAAAGATTTGTTAAGGTTGACACATTTTTCGAAGGATGTGGTCCATGTTGCTCAAATTCGAGCAACAACAGAGGCTGAACATAGTCTGTTGGCTGAACAAGCATTGCTTCGGTTGCTGTTGGTTCATCAACTGAATCACATCTCTTTCTTTTTGAAAAATGCATCAATCATTTTCCCTTTAAGCTTCACTGACTCCCTTCACTGCAAAGGACATTTTCTATTCAGTACAAAATGCAATTGAATAAATCCATGACGAGATGACCTAATTAGAATTTTCCTCAACTAAGGTGAAATAAAATTCAGAATCAAAATAATTGAACTTTCTACAATTTCCATACGGGAGAGATGGACCCAGATCTAGCGAGCAGTGTTGACAGGGTCCAAATAACTTTGAGAGAGCACTATTGACAGAGTAATCTAGCTAGCTTGCTAGGACGACCAGATGGGGGAGATTGACTAGCAGACTAGGCAACGTACAGGAGCAAAAGCAAGATCCAGCGAGAGCAGCTGCTCACCAGCTCACTGAGGCACTACAGGGCGCCGATGTGGTTGCCTGATGTTTTCCGCAGCAGAGGTCGGAGTAGAGGAGTGGATGGAACAGCGGCTAGTCCTAGCCGGCCGCCCGCCATCAGCAAGTGGCCAGTCCCCACGCGGCGCCGGCAAGCCACAGCGGCCGGTCCGCCGGACGCCGGTGCCCCACCCGACTCTCAGGCGTCCATGGTCCCAAGCGGCAGGTCAAAGGGGAATTCGATTAGGTCGCAGGCGTCCGCAGTCGCAGGTGGCTGGATTCATTCGTCTCCAGGCAATGAAGACTGTAGTTGATAAACGGGCCTTCTGGTTGTGGGCTGTATGTAATATATAGGGGTAGTAAAAAAATTCATTTTCGCTGGAGGGGCGATGGCCCAGGTTCGCCCCACGTAGCTCCGCCGTTGGGCGCAATCACTGTTCAAAGCAGCATATCACTCATGCGTGCATTTTATCCAAAACAAAATTGCATATGGATGCATATTTTATTTTTAAAGGATGTCATCCCGGGCCTCTGCATCCGAAAGATGCATGTGGCCATGTACATGCATGCACATGCATGGTGCCTCACTTCCCCACGGCAAACGCAGTTCCCCTCTCCAGCCTAGCACCTTGCCACACGGGCGAAACTGCTCCATGCACGATACAAGTGCATGATTTATGGACGACACAACAATACAGCGGACGGCGACTTGCTCAATCGTACATATGTCCGGCTAGACTTAACCATCATGTGTGCATCGTACAAAGTTTGTCATGTGCATAACACTTCTCCTGCACATACGGGCTCAACTATAGTCTACCTGCCTCCTTTTTTTTGGTGGCTGTAGCTACTCTCGGGGTTTCACTGGACCGAGAAATTGGATGACCAATGGGCCATTAACAGATCAACTAACTAGGTGAAGTGAAGAGTAAATTGTCAGTATATGGATGAGCACATCGTAGGCGCATTTCACTGGACCGAGAAATTGGATGCAAAGACAAGGGTCAAAGCATATTTCAGTGTTTTTTCTTCTTCTAAATGTGACGTCTTACTAAACAAGAATTCTTAAGTTTTTAATAACAGGTATAATTACTGTTTGTTTTTCTGTTATAAGTCAACTGAATCATCATGTGAATAATGTTTGCATAAGTGATCTGAATTATCATGTTAGTGTGTTGTTTCTATAAGTCAAGTGACTTATCATCTTAGTGTACATATCACATAGAAGGAAATGCTGCCTTTCTGATATAAGTGACCTGACTTATCACTTATAAGTACTATTGCTTGTCGCATATAAGTAACCGGACTTATCTCATATATGTACTAATGCTAAATAGTCAGTTAAGTACCACATTCACTCATCTACTAAATATTCCATCATTTCAACATCAAATGGTATATCATGATGTCTCCACAGCATAATAGCATCACTCATTACACATGTCCTGCTTGCTAACAATGACACCAAACATAATGGCACACATGGGAAGATACATAACAGTCAAAATCCCAACATCCTATCCCTAGACAGCAATCTTTCCTTCTGCATCCTTCCAATTTGCCCTCTTTTCATGACGATTCCTCTGTATTTCTACCTCACACTCTTTGACCCTGCTCTCCAACTTCATGGTCTTCATGGCAAGATCCCTAATGACCGCCTTAGATTTGCCTTCCTACTCCCTTTCAATCCACTCAACATATGTGCAAGCACCAACACCTTGCAATATATAAGCAACAACATAAAAACCAACATGCCTATTTTTTATCCACTTAACAGTCCCACATTGCAGCAGAAAATGCCTCTATTTGGCAACCTAATAACCCTCTACTCGTGACATCTCCCTCATTGCAAACACGATGAGCAGGTCTGACTAGACACTCACGAAGCTTCTTCTTCTTGATTCCATTGTACTATGAATCGTACTGATATTTTGGTAGCCCATAATCAAGTTGCTACCTAATGCATATTTTCCGACTTCATTCACTAATCTAAAGATGAGGTTTTTCAGCAAACAAGAGTGGTGTGGGGAACTCACCTGATTCACCCCATCATCCGGAGACAGGCGGATCAAATATTCTGGATGTAGTACTCGAACGAATAGAAGTACTACTTACTGACAATGAAGACTATGCTTTCCTTCCTCAGATGAGATCATACTACAAAGCAACCTTATGTTTAATTCCGCACTAGGCAAGCACACTTACAAATCGCACGTTATCACCATCTAAACACAGCATTGCGTTGCAATTTGTTTTGTCACCATGTACCATCAAGCCTTCCCATGATTGTTCGTTCGATCGAGAGAGGGAGAGGGGAATATAGTATCACACTATCACTGCTACTACTACCAGTGGCGAGTCTGGTAGGGAGGCTTCAACAGGCTCTAGCCTACCCTCCATAAATACAATTTTATTTACTACTACACGTCCCAAGTCCCAACTCAGCAACCCAATCTATCATTCTCAGCCGAACAACACCAACAACCCACACGCAAGTAGTGCACAGGACATCAAGTAGGCACGCATGAGAGCGAGATGACGGACATGCTCCAGGGCTCGATACAAGCATATCAATATTTGTTTGCTGCAAAAGAAAAACATATCAATATTTGCATGTTTAAGTTGGCAAATACCAAATATATAGTCCAATTTGATACTTTTCAAAAACTTCGAAACAATTACAGTAAATACTACCGCCAAAAAATGTCTTACATTATGAGACGGAGGGAGTGCATGTTTTCAGTAGTAATCTACCAATTTTTGAGCTTATTTCAAGAATTTTTTTTAAGATATAATGGCTATATTTTGCTACATAAATTCAAATTTTGTTTTTTTTAAGATAGCAAATGATAATGACTATATTTTGCTACATAAATTCAAATTTTGGTTTGTTCAAAATTTTATTTCTAGTAATAATCTAAGACATTTCAGCTTCTTTGGAGCGAAAGGACTGGAAGATAATGACTATTTAGCTAGATAGATTGAAACGAACACTATGAGAGAAAACCGAGACAACACCATAGCAGACTAGCCCTATTACAAGCTAGGATAAGAGTGACAAAGTATCAAGTACGTACCCATATAAGCAAAAGGCACAGCTAGCAAAATGAAAACAGGCAGTCTGAATAAAGCTGCAGGCTGCAAACACCAACATGATCCTCCGCAAAATGGCCAGCAGATCACCCCTCATTCTCCTTCAATTGGCCTTCTCGACGCAGCACAAATCCTGATCAGGTTCACAGTATGGCTACTACTACTTGAACTGACTTTAACCCTACTTGCTGTCTATTTTTTGTAGATAAGTTTGAGTTTTAAATGTGGTGCCGTGTTTTACGCACGTAGGACGAAAAGCAGCTAGCGGATCGTTTCGCGGCCGGGCCTGGCTGGCTTCTTCCTGCCTTGTGCATGCGTCCATCCATCCATCTATGCATGCATTTTGCTCAAAAGAAAAAAGAAAATAGAGAGATCCATGCATGCATATGCATGCCTCTACTGCCTCCCTATGAACGGAGCAGGCGCACTGCTCGTGTGGACAAAGAAAAAGAAGAAGCAGATGGATGGAACAAACGTACAGTACTGTATACTTAGGCCCTGTTTGGATCATGGGTTAGAGCTAGTTTGGGTTAATTGGAGGCTCAAATAACCCAAAAATATCCAAACAGGGAGGGTTAGAGTGGGTTAGTTCCATCTAACCCAACTATCCCGATGGAGAGATGCTTATTTGGGTTAGAGTGGGTTAGAAAATAACTTTAACTCCAACTGTGTTAAAGTATCCAAACAAATATTAACAACAAGAATCTGCTTTCAGGTTTGGCCGCTTCCGCCTGTGTGCCTCTGAAGTCTGAACCCAACTCAGCCCAACTGACAGTGTGCCCCGCATGCTTTTGCATTGCAGTCGGTTGGGTTGGGATACAGTCGGCCTGCCGGCCTCTCCTCTGCTCACAAGGAGACAACAAAACCACTAGGGGCAGATGAACTCTGTTTAGTTCACCACTGGACAAGCTCGATCGTCTAGTTCGCATCTTCTCATCGCAGTCTAAACACTGCTGCATTGCGATTTGTTTTCTTTTGTTACCGTGCAGCATCACGACACGCATTGCCTTCGCATGACTTGACTGTTCCCGTTGGATCGGTCGAGAGAGAGGGAGGGAATGGGTCCAAATCGTTCCAGCGGCGCAGGAGCGTACGTGCCGTATCACTGCTACTACTACCACTACTGGATCAACCAGCTGATAATTAACTCTTTTTTTTTGCGGGTGAGCTGATAATTAACTCAACTGAGATGTACCACTAGTACTAGTAGTACATACATACAGTACTACAAAAGGAGTACGCATATGTATATGCCATCGTCGTCTGCTGCTCCGCATCCCTGTTGGTGTGGACCCTGGCCGGTGGATGCCTCCATGGATTTGGTGGCCGTCAATCGCTCTCGCGGGCTGTGGCTGGCTTGGCGAGGGTGCGTGGGAGAGCTAGCCTAGCATCTTTGACCGGGAGCACGGTTCAAGCCAAGGAACGGAACACAGATACAAATGAGTTAATTGCACAAAAACCGGAAATTGCTTTTGGAGACCGAGCTTCATGAAGGCCTCCAAATACAAAATCCGAATTTTTGGACAATTCATATTTTTAGATTTCAAAAAATTCGGAAAAACAATATAGAGATAGATGAAGGCATGGCGCACAAGCGTGTAATTTTCAGGACGGGATACATTGAAATGAGGGCTCTGCAAAAATAACAAATCTGCGGCTTTTTACTCCCTCCATTCCACAATGTAGTGCTTCATCTATCCACGTGCTTCAAATTTGACCGTAAATTTAACTACCAAGACCGATTGTGGCGGGAGCAAAAATTATATCAGTGAATTCGTATTCGAAAGAAGTTTTTAATTATATAATTTTTTTCTCCCGCCGCAGTTGGTCTCGTTGGTTAAATTTATGGTCAAAGTTGGACCTCGGAAAGCGCGGGCGCACTATATTTTGGAATGGAGGGAGTAACACATTATACTATTCATCCTTCCAGAACATGAATTTGTCTTTTTTCAAAGGTCACATTTCAACGTATTTCATCCTGAAATTGTACACACATACGCCTCACATCCTTGTTTACTTACACAATTTTTTAGATTTTTTTCGAAACAGAAAAGTTTGATTTTTTTTATTTTCTTTCAAAGAATCGGCCTCCATGGAGGCCGAGAGCCAAAACGCCATGCTCCACAAAAACTAGCTATACAACCGTGGCTAGTTTAACGGATTGGTGCTATTCTTCATTTTTCTTTTGGAGCATCTATATACGTTAGGTATCTGAAAAAAAATTTATGTTTCAGTCACATTGAATTTGGTCCATTAGATAATAAATCAATGGATATGAAAGAAAACAAAAGAAAAGGTGAGTGAATTCTGTTTCTTTTTCAGACAAATTACCTGGAGGCCACAAAAACCGAGTTGGCAAACTAACCGGGTTAAAGGTGCGATCCTTTAACCCATTATTAATTCTGTCCCCCACGCCATCGAGCGCGCCCGTCCCCTAGCCGCCGCCGGTAGCAAGTAGGGAAAGATGGATGAAGATGAAGAAAATCAGAAGATCAGAAAATTGAAAGGGAAACAAATTGTAGAGGAGGCATCAGAACCTAAGATATGGATGGGGCTGCTCAATAGGTCAAAATTATCTAAAACCCTACATGCTAAAACCCTAGATGAGACATGATCAAGAAAACAAGCTTATCTAACAAAAAAAACATAGATCATAGAAACATTTAAAAAAAGATGTTGCTTAGTGCATCCACACAATATAACTAGGGGATCATCACCAACTTTTCTTGAACCATGAACCGTAGAACAATTGTTCTACGGTGTATTTAATTAATAATAATGTACATCAACTTTTAACCGAGCAACTAGTTACAAACCATATCTAACCATTATATCTGTGTGGGCAGTCAAATTTGAGCCTAATTTTTACAAAAATTAGTAAAATATTGTTTACGATATTTGTAAGTGGATCTTCATCATGAGTAAAAAAAAAGGCGACGAGTTGCTGCTACGTGGAATGTTCATTTCAACATTCCGGATAACCAAAAGTTTGCCATCAAATGACTTACAATATCTGGAGATTGGATGGATCAGGGCGATGAGATTCGAACCTTGAGCAGTATGGACGTTGGATGGATCAGTTGCGTGTTAATGTCGTCACCATCTTCACCCGAGCAAAACGAAATTTTGAAAGCAGACGAGCACCGTGATCTTGTCTTGCGTCTCGGAAATCGGTCTTGCTCGTGGACGAGCGCGGCCTGGGTGGGATCTTGAAACACGTCGGCTCTGCCTGCCTGCGTTTCTGGGCTGTGCTGGTGTTTCTTCAGCGATTAGTTGCCCTGTGATTTACAGAAACCTCTATCTAGTCTGAAGTTTGAACCTGTGTTTTTTCTTTCTTTGTTTCGCGAATGCAGCCTGGACCTGTCTGTCTGTCTGTTTGCATCGTCCAAGCTTGAGCATAAGGATTTCATTTTATTCATTTATCACTCGAGCTGTTGATGGTTTTCCAGCCGGCTGCAGCTAGCCACCTCAACTTAGGTGCTGAGGTTTCACGATTGTGATTGATTTTTTTATTTATTTATCTACAGTAATTTGTGCAACTCTGAATAATATATCCTTCAGGAATGCAGTTCAGTGTTAGGGATGCTTCTCTTAGTTTTTTAATGAGTACTTTTCAAAAGACTGAGCCGACATGTCATGGTGAGACCAAAAAAATCATCAAAGATGTATCGTAGTCGAATAAATGCAGAAATGAAAAATAAATCAGAAATAAATGCGAACGCCAAGATTTAATTGAATAAAAATACTCCTACATGTCTAGTATCCGGAAAGGCCAAACGTAAATAAGCTGTTGGCTTACTTTTACAACCAACGTTTTCGCAGGTGTACCTCGTAGTTGCCTTCGACTATTTTGTCTAACCTGCAAAATCATTTGTCTTTATCCGCACAATTCTATTATGTTTAATTAATCAACGGGACATTATCTTTTGCTTCTGTTTTGAAAAAAGAAATAATTTTTTGCCGGGCCTCCGTAGTGATCTTCACTCCGCTTTTTTCTAAGTAACTAAATAATTTTTTATTTTTTGTAAAGAAATATAGGATCGTTTAGGTCACTATTTTAATCCGAAGCTGACAAATATTAATGTGTGGAAGTCTCTCTTGGGTGGATTTTGTTTGCACTATGGTACGGTGGCGGAGAAGAAGATACCGTGGAAAAGATACCTCCAACCCCCGGGCGACAGATTCCGTTACGGCAGCCTCCAAAATCCGGCGAGTCGCCGTCGTCGTCGTCGCCGCCTCGTATCCGTTAGCAACAACAACAGACGGAGCACCCAACCCCACGTCCCCCCCTCCTCTTCTCTCCACTCTCCGCTCTCCACGCACGCGCGCACGCACCTCACCTCATCCCCTCTCCCCCTCCCCCTCCCCCCTGCCCCGACACAGCGGCAGCGCCCGCCCCATGCCGCTGCCGCTGCACCCCTGCTGCGCCGCCGGCGCCGCGGCGACGCCCGCCATGGCCACCACGGCCGGCAGCTGCAACGCGTCCTCCGCCCCGCCGCCCCGGTACCTCGGCTCCGGCCAGGGCCGGCTCCGCCTCGCTCCGGCAGCCAGCCGGCGTAACAGCCCGCTCCTCCGCTGCTCCGCGTCCGGCGGTGACGGGCCCGACAAGGTTCTTGAGAAGCGCCGGGCCGAGCTCACCGCCCGCATTTCCTCCGGCGAGTTCACCGCCCAGGGGCCCGGGTCAGTGCTCCCCGCCTAATTCCTCATCCTCTCCGCGCATTTCTTTCCCCTCGCGTAGCTCCGGTGCTGATTGGATTGGGCGCGGTGCTTGAATTGTTCTGTTCAGATGGCTCGCGCCCGTCGCGGCGAGGCTGGCCAAGCTCGGCCCGCCAGGGGAGCTCGCGGCCGGGCTGCTCACCAAGGTAGCGGGCGGCGAGCGCAGGGGGCCGGAGCTGCCGCAGGCGGTCGGGTCGCTGGCCTCCGTCGCCGGGGAGGCCTTCTTCCTGCCGCTCTACGACCTCTTCCTCACCTACGGCGGCGTCTTCCGCCTCAACTTCGGGCCCAAGGTGAGCGAGCCATCCATCGAATTGCCCCCAAAATTTCAGTCTTCTGAACCCTGCCATGTTGCTAATGCTCTGCACCTTTCTTTTCATTTTCTTCGTCCAGTCTTTCCTCATCGTCTCTGATCCGGATGTAGCTAAGCATATCCTGAGGGACAACTCCAAGGCTTATTCCAAGGTTTGGTTCTGAATTTGGTTCTACTCATTTCCAAACAGTAGAGAAATGTTTCAAAAGGCTTCAGAAGTCAGTAGGATGCCTGTTTGATTCAGTCCTTGTTTGATCATGGTGGGTGCAGGGTATCCTTGCGGAAATACTGGAGTTTGTGATGGGCACCGGTCTGATCCCGGCTGATGGGGAGATCTGGCGTGTTCGACGGCGTGCCATTGTACCAGCATTACACCAGAAGGTTCTAGCTTCCTACTGACAATCAAGTTTTTGTGTGTATTGCTTTCTTTCTAGTGTGGTTTTACTCACTTGAATATTGTGCTTGGCAGTACGTGACAGCGATGATAGGTCTCTTCGGAAATGCTTCAGATCGGCTCTGCCAGAAGCTGGACAAGGCGGCATCCGACGGGGAGGATGTGGAGATGGAATCTCTCTTCTCTCGGCTAACGCTGGATGTCATCGGGAAGGCAGTGTTCAATTATGATTTTGATTCATTATCTTACGATAATGGAATAGTTGAGGTTATTGCTCAGATTTTGTCGTATTCCTGAGTACATTATGAAATTTCATTTGCTTATGTTTTCTGTCAACTTTACTTATTCGGTTTGCTGGTTCATCATCAGGCTGTGTATGTAACATTACGGGAAGCGGAAATGCGGAGTACATCTCCTATTCCAACTTGGGAAATACCCATATGGAAAGACATCTCCCCTCGGCAGAGGAAGGTCAATGAAGCTCTCGCACTGATAAATAATATTCTTGATGAACTAATTGCTACTTGCAAGGTAAGCCTTCTCTTATACTTTGACATTAGTAAATAGTAATTATTGTGTTTAGAAAAATCATGACACTGGGACAATTACTGCAGAGGATGGTAGATGAAGAAGATTTGCAGTTTCATGAGGAATACATGAATGAGAAAGATCCTAGTATTCTTCATTTTCTATTGGCATCTGGAGATGATGTATGGGACATCTGCACTGACAAAGTCGTTTAGATATTTTAACCTGCTGATATTCACATTGCTCCATTGTTCAATCCATCTATCTTAGGTGTCCAGCAAGCAGCTCCGTGATGATCTGATGACAATGCTCATAGCTGGCCATGAGACCTCTGCAGCAGTCTTGACTTGGACATTTTATCTTCTGTCTAAGGTGTGATACTGCCAATAACTGAAAACTCAGTGCTATAGTAGTATAGCAATGTCAAATGATAATGTGCCGTTCATCATTTTCATATTCATCAAGCCATCAATATTGGTACTTATTCTCACTGTTATCTATTGCTAACTTGCAGTATCCGAATGTAATGTCCAAGCTCCAAGCTGAGGTAGACTCAACTTTTATGCTCAATGTGGGTTTCCATGGAGGTACACTTCTGAATCGTACAAATGCCAATTAACTTTTCTTTGCTCAATTATCCACAGGCTGATGCTGTTCTAGGAGATGGTTTACCAACACTTGATGATGTGAAGAAACTTAAATATACTACTCGAGTTATTAACGAAGTAAGTACCAAAAACTGTTGCCTTGCCACATAATGAGTTTCGTCGTTGAATGATAACATTACATTTATTGCAGTCTTTGAGACTATATCCACAGCCGCCAGTTTTAATTCGCCGCTCCCTTGAGGATGATATGCTAGGGGAGTACCCGATCGGCAAGTAAGCATTTTCCAGCAGAATTCTATCTGTTAAATCACTAAAGAAAAGGCTAGCTTAGTCTCTAGTCAAGTGTAAGGAGTAAGGATCGTTTATTATTTTGTCACAAAACCACCTTGATTACCATGGGAGTTCTACTCCTTTTATCTTATTTGGGCTTTTCCACATCTTTTTCCCTTATTTAGATACCGTGTGAGTAACGTTAGGGTGTTCCAGCATTTTCCCAGTCTTGTGCAGACTATTTTACTCAACATGTTCTGTTTTCTGCTTGTCCTTATGCTGTTGCTGGTAGCGAAGTTTGTTTAGTTGTTGCTGTTGGGTATTTGTATGTCTGATACTGTTTATTCATATTTAGCATTTCTATGGGAAGCTAAACTTTTCGTATTTCTGAAAATATATATTGCTCTTCTCTAGGGGAGAAGACATTTTTATATCCATCTGGAACCTTCATCGCTGCCCAAAGCATTGGGATGATGCGGATGTTTTCAATCCAGAAAGGTGGCCTTTGGACGGACCGAATCCAAATGAGACAAACCAAAAATTCAGGTTCCATCCCTATTACTGTAATAAAATGCTTTTTGGTAAACCATGTGTCACTCTAGTTAGTACTCCATCCGTTCCTAAATATAAGTCTTTTTAGAGATTCCAATGCGGACTACATACGGTTGTATATAGCTATATTTCTTCTTGTTATAGAAAATGTATTTGGACAGTAGCATGGAATATAGTTAGGTGGATATTATTGAGGGTGAACATGATGCAGAGATAAATGAGATGAATATTAAAATGCTACTCCAATGAGCAACAGGAAATCACACTTCTGATCAAACAAAGCAGCAATTATTTTTCACCTTAAGATTTTACCAAAAGCAAGAAGCCATCACACTTAAACATCCTCTGTTGCATTTTTTTATGACTGTTGTTCCTTTATGAATGTCCCAGAAAAGATTCTTCCAGTAAACATTGGATATTATAAAGAGAAATGTATTAGAAATTGTAACTTTTCATAGACTGGATATTGCCTTAATGGGAGATACATTAATGGGGTTATATATATTGTTTAGTGCTACGGGTGATACATTATAATGCTCAATGGGTACATTCTAAGAGTATGGACTATGTGGTATCTTCAGCTGCGATGAATCTAACAATTTGAAATATTACGGTGGGTTGGTGCAATGGCATATTGGTTGATAAAGAAGTGATGACTGTTGTTCCTTTATGGCATATTGGTGTGATGAATCTAACAAGTATCTACTAACCATTTATAGTAGATAAAAGTCGTCTTCTAAACATACCATTGAAACTCGAAATTAGTAATAGATAAATAAATATGCAATACAGTTACGTTCTCGTGTTTTTTAGGCTTTTGCTTCTCTGTGTCGCTATGTTCTGTTACATACATGAGCACCATTATAACGTTGTGATCCTAGTTGCCACTGTCAAACTCTTAGAGATCCATTGTGTGATTGTGGTTGCTTTCCTTCTTAAGAGTAGTGGTGGCGTCTGCTTGCTACACTGTTTAATTAATGCCTAACAAACCTGCTTTAAGTTATAGTCACTTGTATTCATATAATCTTGTTGAATTTTCAGTTACTTGCCATTTGGTGGCGGGCCAAGGAAATGTGTAGGCGATATGTTTGCTACTTTTGAGGTAATCCATTTTGATTATTTGGGGTTTCAGCTGATAATATTGAAATAGCATTTTGTGATTTCATGAATTTTTCTGGTAATTAGTAATTTGATTTAGTCATATTAAGGCCTTGTTTCTTTCGGCTTCTTGGGATATGAGACTTTTTTTTTGTGAAAACAAAGATTTGTTGCTATCCCAGCCTATGCGCTACAAGGATGCACTGCCCAGAGTCATTTGTTCCTTGACTATTGGGAGAATCACTGACATTCTGCAATTTCTGTGCAGACTGTGGTGGCAACAGCAATGCTTGTCAAGCGATTTGATTTTCAGATGGCTCCAGGAGCACCTCCGGTATGTTTCCCACCAGCTTTCTGATTCATCATAGCTGATAAAATATATTTATCATAGCTCTATTGTAGGTTGAGATGACAACCGGAGCAACGATTCACACAACTAAGGGACTGAACATGACTGTTACTCGGAGGATAAAGCCACCTGTAATTCCAAACTTAGAGATGAAAATCGTTTCCGATTCAGAAGGAAGCACAAGTTCTACTGCATCAGTGGCTGTTTCTACTGCTAGTATTGCATCCGAAGAAGGTCAACAAGTAGAGGTGTCAACGAGTCAAGTGTGATTTGTCATTTTTGATGCTCAGATTGCAATGAGATACATAATGAGTACGTTCTCATCTCAGTTCTACTTGGAAATTTAAATAATTATAGTTCCTTCACATTTGAATTGGTTATTTTCTCTGGTATGGGCATTCATTGGCCCTTTCCCCTCATTTCTCTTCTGCTGTAGTTTTCATATGGCACACTTCATTTACCTGAAGTGCTCAAAGATGTTGTATGTCCAATAAATAAAAGTCACTGTTTTTTCTTCAAAAGATGAAGTGCTCAAAGGCATATAGTCCTCGTCTGTTGAGTGTCTAGGGCAAAGGAATTTCGTTTGCACTTCTCGTTGTTAATCATGAAGTCGTAGATTTTATTTAGTAAATTACATCGTGCTATACATCTTTGGTGATAAAACTATTGTACTGCTTCTGGAAACCGTGTGCTAACCATCATTGTCTATGAACACGCGTGGCTGCACCTAATTAAATTTCATGATCAATTTAGGCATACCCTTTTTTAAGCATATTGCCTCCATTTTTGTGAAATGTTACTATGAGTTTTTCTTTTTCTTGCCGTGGAATATGGAAGTCATTGCTCATGGAAACATTTTCATGCGCAGATACCAAACAGTACAGTACAGAGCAGAAGCTTTCTGGCGTGCTTCTTTACAAGGAAAAGCTCTCCTAAATGCCCCCAGGCTTATTTTTGCGATACAGACTACAAACACTTTTACAGACTATAGGATCTGCCTGCTACTCAAAGTACTGCGGACACACATATTTACAGATCCACAAGTACCGGGCATGGACTCCTGCATCTCTAAAACTTCAGCATGGCCTCCAACGCACGAAGAACGTCATCGCGGGTAACTATACCTGTTAGCAGTGTTTAGAATATCCTGTTAAGCTTGAAACATACTCCAAACAATAGTCAATGTTAAGGGGATGATACAGATCTACTCCCTCCGTCCCATAATATAAGAGCGTTTTTGACACTACATTAGTGTAAAAAACGCTCTTATATTATGGGACGGGGGGAGTAGTATATATAAGTCCTTTACTGCTGGTTTTGTCGTGTTTTCTGTTACTCACCTATTACTTGATTATCCTGGTTTACTATCGGTAATCTGTGGATCTTCTTCCTGAGCATCAGAGCTGCGGCATCTGTTGGCATCACACGATTGCGTACTGTTAAATTAACTGGAAACAAATATGAAAAAAAAATGATGAGTGGAAACAACAATTACCGGTCACTGTTTTATCGCATGATAGTGTGATTGCTGGAGATGTCATCACATCTGCAATCTTTGTCTTTGGCTGTTACAACAGATAGCAACTAGATTAGCAAACACAAGATGGTGGTGCTGAGTTAGCAACTTGTATATGTGGGTGTGGTTGTGTTTTCTTTTTCTGTCTGTTTTAGTTCTTCTGTCGGGCCCGAAAGGCGGCAAAGAGTTGTGTGTAAATAAAACAGATAAAGAGAGAAGGGGGAGGAGCTGAGCTGACCCCATGTGAAGCCCTCACGCGATCGCTCTTGACAACGACCCCAACACATCGGCGGACGCTGTCGACAACCGGGAGGCCTGACACGAGCTGAAAGTGGCCTTCAATCTCCACCAGCGCCTGCTCCGCTGTGACCATCAGCACGGGCGTCGACATGGCCTCGCGCAGGAGCGGCCCCCGCTGCTGCAACCAACCAAGCAACAAGGTTCAAAGTCAAGCAAGGGATCAAGAGGAAGAAGCATCATCAAGAGAGGAGATGACAGAGACTACAAGATCAGCAGGAAGAAGAAGCATCATCAAGAGAGGAGATGAAAGAGACTAGAAGATCAGCAGGAAGAAGAAGCATCAAGAGAGGAGATGAGCAGAGACCACAAGATCAGCAAGAAGAAGAACCTGATCGCCGGCATGGGATGGTTGTTGTTGTTGCTGCTGCTGCTGTGACTGGAGGTATGCGCGGAGGTCGTCGTAGCTGAGGAGGGAGAAGTTCTCGGGCCACTCGCCGGAGATGATGGCATCGGGGTTCTCGTCGAGCCCGAGCCGGAGCCCGCTCCCGTCCATGAACGTGGACGCCCGGCACTCAAAGGTCCCGCCACTGGCTCTACCTCTTCTGGCCTTACTCTTGGCCCCTTTGAACATGGAGCAGCTCTGCAAGGTATTGATGCACGCCATGGATGCTAGCTACTCTTCACTGCTTCCTTGTCTTGTGTTGTGGATGTTGTCTGACTGTGTTCTCTTGCAGATCCCAGCAGGAGGGCTCCATTTATAGCAAATGGAGCTGGAGGTGCACTCACTTGCTCCATGCCTATTGTCTGTCATTGAGCCGAGGTGGATGGGCTTGCTTGCTTGCATGGGAGGGAAGGGCTGGCCCACCAGCGAGTGAGCGACTGGTGCTGCTGAGATCCCACTTTGACTTGATGACTGATGAGTGTGCTGATAGATAAATATCTCTGAATGATCAGTGAGCTCAGTCAAGGTAGGTAGAATCATGGCGGTGAATTCCTTGGGAGAAAGAGTGGCAGAAGCTGGGTGGCTGATCATGGCGTTTTAAGTTTTAACCCCTGGCCTGGGCCTGGGGTGGTAATTCATGGAGGGTGGGGTGATGGATCTGGATGTGCACCTAACTCTGAATGTGATGACAAGTTGGATCTGGACTGGGCGTTTTTTGTCACCGCCCGGAAGCTATGGTCCTTGGACGTGGATTGACGTGGAGCCATGGACACGCGGTGCTTCCCCTCGGAACGGCGTGGCGGGGCGCGAGTGGCCGGCGAGATTCCCGTGGGGCCCGGTCACGTGGCGCCGGATAAGGATGGAGGAGTGCCGACCCTTCCCTCCGGTACGGCTGGCGGAGAGCCGGAGGTCGACGTTGCATGCCGTTTTCTTCCGCCAACTCCGGCCAGTGGGTTTAGGGTTGTCGCCGTGCGTGCTGGGTCTGCTGACCTGTCGGAGCCGGAAGGGACGATGAATGAGCCCACGGTTTCGTGTGGATGAATCTGGGGCGGGAAACAGGCGCAGAATCTCCCATCCCTGGGAACGATGCAGAATAGCACGAATCTTCATTCCTGTTTCACTCGCAAAGTGCCCGTGAATTGCAAATGCACAACATACTTTTTTTTGCGGGAACAAACTTCGTTTTTAGTGGAATGCACAACAAACTTATACATAACCAATTCGCAAAAAAAAAGGACTTGTACATAACCGCAAGCATGGAAAAAATACCTTATTTTTGTTATTTACGATACTCAAAATTACAAAATAAATTTTTAAACTTATTTAAAAATATTTATATTTATACTTTTATTATTATAAATATTTCTTAGTATTACTTTATTTTTGGTCCCAGTATAAATACCTTAAATATAAAGTTTATAAAAATGCAGAATCTCCATTCCTATTGCACTAGCAAAGTGCCCGTCAGTTGCAACAAGTGCACAGCAGAGTTATAAATATCCAACTCGTAAAAAAAGACACACATGCTGCAGCGTGGCTTTATTAATTTAAAGCCTGACGCTTCTAGGGTCTTTGTTAAAAAAAAGACATATACATAACTACAAGCATGGGAAAAATATACACCTTATTTTCGCTATTTATTTCTAAAAATAACAAAACAAAACATGTATATTTATTTTAAAATAGTTATATTTACACCTTTTATTATTACAAATATTTATTCTTACTTTATTTTGTTCCCAGGATAACTAGCTTAAATATATAAAGTTTATAAAATCAAAAGGTATAGTGGTCTAAAATACGCTATGTTGCACAATAAAATACAAATGTGGTGGTCTAGAATGAGAGCGGTGTTTTATAGGACGGGCTCCAGGTAGACCGTTTTACAAAAAAAGGAAAAATATTTAAAATTTTCAAAGAATGTTTTTTTGTACAAATACATATACATGTTCTTTAAGTATGTGTAAATCATTAAAATGATACGATTATGTTTAGGTTACAGAAAAGACAAAAATCTAGCACAAAAATAACAAAGAAAAAGCCCATTTAATCTATGTGTTTGTCTTTTTTTTTACATCACATATGAAGATATATGTTCATGAAATTTTATACATATATATAATATACATATATGCTTACGTGTATACTTTTTTCCAGAATTTTTAAGATGTAGAAACAATATTCTCTTTGGAAAAAAAATACCGAGCTACCTGGAGCCTGGCCACCATATGCACTTTCCACGTCTAGAATAGCAAACACTGATAGGACACGATAGTGTTATTAATTGATATAAATATAGATATTCACATTTTGTTTTTTTGTAAAATTTGCAAATATAGACATTTTCAATCATTTTTGTGTCAACACATGAAATCATTATTGTTATTTCTAAAATCTTAGTCTCCCTTGAGCCATTTGATGGAAATTCAAGTATTTTCACCTTGATATTACTCCACATTTAACATGAAAACATTTTTTCAAGTCCGGTTTAACTCAGTACAATGAACCTATTTGATGGAAATTCAACTTCTTAATCGACATCCATGATGTCGCACCGGACAGTGAAATAATCATACTTTAGATTGACCGACCTTTCAAGGGCATATCTTTTCACGAACTTGTGGTAGCCTCAACAAGGATCACGCTTGGAGAAAGGAGATAAAGAGGGGAAGGTACATGTTCGGGGAGGATACGAGGAGGATGAGGCAGGATGATGGTGTGGGGAGGAGAAGCAAGGCCTACGGAAAGTATGTTGACATGTCGAAAAAGCAGAAGGTGAAGATTAGCCCTGAGTTTATGTAAATACAAAGGTGGATTTCTTTTTAAACTTAATTTAGGTAACTTCTTCTTTGGTGATAAAAAAACTCAGTCAGGTTCTACTTGGCATTCCATAAAATATAAAATCGATGGTAATATAACGCATTTCGTGACTGGAACCTATCTTGCATCCCACAAAATTCAGCTCGATTTATTCTGAATCTTTTGGGTCCATTTATTCTGGATCAAACAATACCCCCTTGAGCTATGGGCTTTGCAACTCGTGGACCACGGGCCTTCAAGCCCAATAACGTGGCGAGTTGGTAATGGTGACTCAGTAGGTCGATTTTCGCGAAATCACTAATTGAGGAGTATTCCTTTCAAAGATCACTCACACCTTCTTAGGTTGTGACAAGTGGCACGTACAACCGGGAGTTTTCTCCTTTTTCATAGATTCCTTTATTCAAAATGTTTTATCTCTTAAATCGTGCGTCCAAATCTCGAACCGTTTTCACCATTGGATTCCTCGCGTCGTGGTCTTCACAAGTAGACCCCATGTTGATAGGTTTTGACAAACATTTTTTTCACAAAAAGATGAAAAAACAGAACCAAGAACTCGCGGAAGCAAATCGTGCCTCTCACAAAAAAACATTTTTTTCGTTTCCGAGAGGCACGCCTCTCGAAGAAAAAAGAGAAAACACATTTTTTTCATTTCCGAGAGGCACGGTCGTGCCTCTTGCGGAAGCAAAACCTTGCCTTGTTTTTTATTTTGCGAGAGGCACGACCGGAAGCAAAACCATGCCTTTCACGAAAGAAAAAAAAACGTGAAAACACGTTTCTTTTCCTTTCTAAGAGGCATGGTCGTGCCTCTCGCGGAAGCAAAACCGTGCCTCTCATGGAAGCAAAACTGTGCCTCTTAAAAAAGCAAAAAAACTCGTTTCTTTGCACAAAGTTTTTTTGATTTTTTTTGAAAAGCTAAGACAGACCGGTGAAAAACCAGGAAAAAACCGAAAACGCCTGCGGAAAAATAAAAATAAAACAAAATCCGAAGGGAGCGCCCAGGACGTGAGACGTGGCGGCGGCTGAGAGCACGCAAAGTGGCGCGCTCTCAGCCCAACCGCAAGTGATCATTGCGAGTATATCTAGCCATATCTCGGGCCGGGCAAAAAAAACCGACGTCTGCGGGACAAGCCCGAGCCAGGCCCGGCCCGATGAATTCTTACGTTTTCCAGGCCCAGGCCTGGCCCGATGAAAAGCTCGAAAGCCCGAAGCCTAACTCGACGGCCCGTCATAAAGAAAACAACAAGAAAATCTGTTTAGCAAAAAACAGAAGGAAAAGAACAACATTACAGCACAAGTTTTGATAGTAAACCACATCAAACTGAAGTACTAAACTGCAACAAAATAGCAGGAAAACATTACTAGTTTCAACAGCATAACAACACCAAAAGCATCACTAATTTTGACAGCAGAACACCATAGTTTTATAGTAAAACAATAGCAGTCTAGCATCTAAGTGTTCCAGTTTCAACAACAGCATCTAAACGTTCCAGTTTCGACAATAGCATCTAAAGTTCTAAACGTTCCAATTTCGACAAACACAAGTGCATGAATATCATTACAGTCCGGAACCAAAATAAAGACTAGTAGATGGCTGGCTGCCACCTCGCCATGCCTCCTCCGAATCTTCTCTTCTGATTGATCTAGCACTCTAGCAAAAACTCTACAAGATGGAATGAACAGAAGGTTAGCGATAGTATAAAGTACAACCTGACAATTGACATGAACAAAGAATAGTTATGTTACATTTTTCATTTGAAGATGACTCTTCATCATTATCTAGCGCAATCACTTCTTCTGCCTTTCTCTTATTATCTACAACGATAGATTGGGTTAATAATCATTTGCAAACATACAAATAAGAATGTGAAACAAACAAGATTACAACACATACCTTCTTCTTTCTACAGTTTGCAACGATACCAATCTTGTAAACACATTATGGCCTCAACTGTCTTTGGTTTAAGTGAGCTTCGGTTCAGGGTTATAACCTTCTTACTCAAGCTAAAAGCAGATTCTGAAGCAACACTTGACACAGGAACTGCAAGGATATCACTTGCCATTCTTGCTAGTTGCGGATACCTAGGTGCAAACTTACTCCAAAAATCCAAGATATTGACATTTTCATTCAACCTCTTCACAAGTTCAGCCAAATACAATTCCATTTCAGATTTCTCTTCATGCAAGCTCGTGCTTTCCGTCAGAAAAGGCACCAAGTCCACAAGTGCTTGATGATGCACTTGTTGCTAAGTTTTCATTGACATGTGCGGCACTACCGTACTCATTAAACAAAGAAGTCATTGTACTTTTAACAAGATTAATGCGCTGAAGGGCATCATCACCATCATATGGCTTCGAGTAGGCATCATCACCATCGACTCGGCGCACGTCCGCTCCTCTGATGTGTCGAACCCAGAGAAGGGAAGAACAAAACGGGAAAGGAGTTCTGTCGAGGAAAAGATGGAAGTCGGGGAACAAAAATCTGTGCCAAGGAAAGTGCGGGCAAAGGTTAGGGTTGGAGACCGGAATGAATCCCCACCCCTCTCTCCCCCTCGTCCCCGACGCCGCCATCTCTGTTCGCCGCCCCTAGATCCTCGACTGGAGGCAGACCTCCTCCAGATCCATGGTCGCCACCGGATCCTCCATGGTCTCCTCCTCCTCCTCCTCCAGGAGGATCTGGAGGAGGAGCACCAGCACCCGCGGCAACAAGAGCGACACCAGCAGCCGCATCAGCAGCATGCGCCTCACCGCCCGCAGCCGCAGCCGCACCGCTAACACTGAGACACAGATCTACGGGCCGGACAACTTCAAGCACGACGAGCTCGTGCTCAACAGCGAGGAGATCCGGACGCTGCAGTCGGAGCTTCTCGCCAATATCACCGGCCGCTACGCCCAGGTGAAGCTCCGCGGGGTCATCGACGCCGGCTTCTGCTTCGGCCTCCTCGGCCCTGTCTCCAACGTCGTCGCCGGCGTCCTCATCGCCGAGTCCGTCCAGGCCGACCCCGCCCACAAGGAGGAGGAGGAGGAGGAGTCCATGTCCATCCCGCCGCTGCGTAAAGAAAAGCGCATTTTAATATATGTATTTGTCTTTTTTTGGACATCGAGATATATGTTCATGAAATTTTGTATATATCTTCGACGTGTATTTTGAAGCTCTGAAGATGATTTATTTCTGTCAATTCCTGCAAGAAGTAGCTTTGAGTGCACAGGAAGGGGCTATAGTTTTTCTTTACATAATAAATATCTTTTTGTCAAGTGTGTCCAAAGCTTTGAGAGATAAGCCATTCATTCATAAAATCCATATCTTCCTTTGTCTGGCTGTTGTTTCATAATAAGCTTCTCATTAGAGACAACTTAGCTACTATTAGACCACAAGGGATACATGACAAACACTTGGTGGAAGGAGGGAAGGACTCCCTCCCTATTCCAATTCGGCCCAGGGACTTCCATAGGGAGGTGGCACCCCATGTGGGCCCTATGGGGCCCACTAGGGGTGATCATCTCATGACGGTCCTTCATAACTTTCTTCCACAAACAAAATCCTGGATTTTTCGGATGTCTCCGGAACCCACTCCGAGACACCTGAAAACTTCCATATATAGATTCGGACTTTCCGAAACCATGTGAAAGGATCGAGAAGAGGTGTCTAGAGGGGGGGGGGGGTGATTAGACACTAGGTGCTAAAAGTTACAGTTTTTAATTTCTTTAAGTTGAAGTGGAGTTTAAGCACAAGTTTAACAAGCACAATACATATCAAGCACGCATGCAAAGAGTATATGAGCAGCGGAAAGTAAAGCATGCAACTTGCAAGAATGTAAAGGGAAGGGTTTGGAGTATTCAAACACAATTGGAGACACGGATGTTTTTGTCGTGGTTCTGATAGGTGGTGCTATCGTACATCCACGTTGATGGAGACTTCAACCCACGGAGGGTAACGGTTGCGCGAGTCCACGGAGGGCTCCACCCACGAAGGGTCCACGAAGAAGCAACCTTGTCTATCCCATCATGGGCATCGCCCACGAAGGACTTGCCTCACTAGCGGTAGATCTTCACGAAGTAAGCGATCTCCTTGCCCTTACAAACTCCTTGGTTCAACTCCACAATCTTGTCGGAGGCTCCCAAGTGACACCTAGCCAATCTAGGAGACAACACTCTCCAAGAAGTAACAAATGGTGTGTTGATGATGAACTCCTTGCTCTTGTGCTTCAAATGATAGTCTCCCCAACACTCAACTCTCTCTCACAGGATTTGGATTTGGTGGAAAGAAGATTTGAGTGGAAAGCAACTTGGGGAAGGCTAGAGATCAAGATTCATATGGTTGGAATGGAATATCTTGAGCTCAACACAAGTGTAGGTGGTTCTCTCTCAGAAAATGTAGGTTGGAAGTGTAGGTTTGTTCTGATGGCTCTCTCCATGAATGAAGAGTGGGTGGAGGGGTATATATAGCCTCCACACAAAATCTAACCGTTACACACAATTTGCCAAACTCAGTGGGACCGAATAGTTAAACTCGGTCGGACCGATTTAGCAAACCTAGTGACCGTTAGGATTTTCGGTGGGACTGAGATGCAACTTGGTAGGACCGATATGGTTAGGGTTAGGGCATAACGTAATCTCTGTGAGGCCGCTTACACAAACTCGGTGGGACCGATTTTGGTAATAAGCTGACCAAAGAGTTGGTCAGGTAAACTCGGTGAGACCGATTACACAAACTCGGTGGAACCGATTTTGGTAATAAGCTAACCAGAAAGTTTGCATTGTAATCTCGGTAGTACCGATTGCTCAATCTCGGTCAGACCGATATTGATAATGGACATACACACAGAGATTACAATCCCATCTCGGTGAGACCGAGATCCCTATCGGTGAAACCGATTTGCCTAGGGTTTTTGGCAGTGGCTATGACATCTGAAACTCGGTGGCGCCGGATAGAAAGAATCGGTGGGGCCGAGTTTGATTTTTGGTTTAGGTCATATGTGGATGTGAGAAAGTAGTTGAGAGTTTTGGAGCATATCACTAAGCACTTTGAGCAAGCAAGCCATTAAGCAACACCTCATCCCCTCTTGATAGTATTGGCTTTTCCTATAGACTCAATGTGATCTTGGATCACTAAAATAGAAAATGTAGAGTCTTGATCTTGAAGCTTGAGCCAATCCTTTGTCCTTAGCATCTTGAAGGGGTTCTACATCCTCTAGTCCATGCCACTCCATTGTTGAACTTATCTGAAAAATACTAGGTAAAAGTGTTAGTCCAACAAGAGATATGTTGACATTAATTACCAAAACCACCTAGGGAGCACTTGTGCTTTCAATCTCCCCCTTTTTGGTAATTGATGACAACATACATCAAAGCTTTAGATAAAGATATAGAGAATAGCAAGTAAAGCTTTGGAAAGACATGTAACATGCATAGGCTCCCCCTACATGTATGCAATCATGTGAATATGGAATATAGGAGCATGTGACTGCATAAACATGACAGAGTAAGCAATGTGTTACATGTATCTTGGCTATATGCATCAGAGCAAATGATGTGAATATGAGAAATGTACCTTCATGCTCATGAGTCCTTCTTGCAAACAGTATGTACATCAGCAAGAACTTCTCATTCACATGACTGTGATGCATATACTTACCTTGTGGTCTTGAGTTGGCTTAGGAAGGGATGAACCTGCGTAAACAAGGTTAGATAACACAGATACACCTACTGACCAGAGCAAACAAGAGAAACCACAAGATAGCAAAGACTGGGATGACATGTAGAGTGAGTACTAAGTACCACATTGGATATAGACATGTCCCCAAAGGTAAAGATATGCAAAGAAATCAGAGATTTTCTTCCCTTAGATGTCTTGCTCCCCCTGAATCTAACATGGGATATTGGGAGAAGATAGGGAACAAAAAATTAGAGCAACAGAAAAGAAGCAACAGAGCTTGAGCTAACGCAAGCAAACAGACATGTCTTTCCCCTCTTAAAGACATGTGACTTCTCTCCTCTTGAACACCAAGCATCTGGGGTCTTTGAACGATATTACTGAAAAACTCTCTCCCCCTGAGTATTCTCTCTTTCTCCCCCTGTAGGAAAGATTAAGCTTTGATGTGATCTCTCTCTCCCCCTTTGACATCAATTTCCAAGAAGGGCTCTTCTGGACATGTGATACAAATGGGTTGGTCCTTGAGTCACAGAGCAAAGCAGCATGTCTAATATGATGCTGGTAGAGGACAAGAATCATTGAGTGGAGCTGGAGCAAAAATAATGCAGGAACAAGTGGCAAGTTGGTTTTCCTGTGGTGAAATCGGTGGCACCGAGTTGTGTGCTTTGGTGGCACCGAAAAATTTCGGTAGGGCCGAAGAAAACAAACCGGTGTGACCAAGTTCATCAGAGTGAAACCACTTGTCACCTCAGCTCACTAGACAAGTAAGATCTCACAAGAATATGCAAGGAATTAACTGAAAAATTTGCAATGAATTGGATGCAAAAAATGCAGAACAAAAAGGAAAAGGCACGAAAAGATCTAGATGAAGTTTTTTTATTATTATTTTGAAAGGGGAAACAAATATGCAAATGCAAAAGCACGGAGAGATGCACGAGAACTTCATCTAGAAATGGTCGGTGACAAAGTCACCTATGTTAGAGTATATTGACTTAGGAGTCAAGTGAGATCACTTGATCATAGGTCATACTCATCGTTTAAGCTCAAAATGGGGTTACCATTTTTCGTTTAAGCCTTTTGATGTATTCACATCTTGTCGAGTTGCTTTGACTCATGACTTGGAGTAAAGCTTCCCTAAGATGGAATAACATACCTTGGGTGGTGGTGTTGATCTCGATCATGTAGTTGAACTTGTGTGGGTTGCTCAAGGTTGATGTAGTTCATCAAGAGTTGGGAGCACCAGTTGGAGTTTGAGTTCATCTACCTACATGGGATAGTCTTGCAAGGAAGAGCACTTGTGTGTCCAAAATGACAATTATAAGATTCAATCATAGAATTTGTCAAAGGATATGTTTGAAAGGTTTCGTGCTTCCTTGTCTTCAACCACCATTGTGTAGAGACTTGGTGATGTAGAAATTGCTCAAGATGTGAGTGAGTGGCAATCTCATAGATTTAGATTCATCCAAGTACCTACACAGGTTAGATAACATGCAAGGTGCAAATATAACCAAGACATATGAATAGCATCATAAGATAAATATCAAGGATTAGTCATAGGCTCATGCCTTGCACGTATCAAATGGAGTTCCTACTCTAAGTTTGAAGCATCAATGATGTTCAATTCACCTCTTAACCTGCAAAATACTTTCTCATCAAGTGGTTTAGTGAATATATCCGCTAATTGCTTATCGGTGCGAACATGCTTAAGGTTAATGTCCCCTTTGGCAACATGATCTCGAATGAAATGATGACGAACTTCAATATGCTTAGTTCGAGAATGTTGCACGGGATCGTGAGCAATCTTAATGGCACTTTCATTGGCACATAGCAATGGAACATGTTTCACATATATCCCATAATCTTTAAGAGTTTGGGTCATCCAAAGTAATTGAGCACAACATGAACCAGCGGCAATGTATTCCGCTTCGGCGGTGGATAAGGATACCGAGTTTTGTTTCTTGGAGGACCAAGACACAAGAGATCTACCAAGAAATTGACAAGTACCTGAAGTGGACTTTCTATCAACCTTGTCTCCGGCATAGTCCGAATTGGAGTAGCCAACAAGATCAAAAGAGGACCTCTTAGGATACCAAATGCCAAATTTTGGTGTATGGATTAGGTATCTCACTATCCTTTTCACAACCTTAAGATGACATTCTTTAGGAGCATCTTGATATCATGCACACATGCACACACTTAGCATAATATCGGGATGTGAAGCACATAGATATAATAATGAACCAATCATTGAGCGGTAAACTTTTTGATCAACCGGTTCACCATCTTTGGTCAAATCAAGATGTCCACTAGTAGGCATGGGTGTAGTCATACCTTTGCATTCTTGCATATTGAACTTCTTGAATAAGTCCTTGTTGTACTTTGTTTGAGAAACAAAGGTACCTTCCTTAGTTTGCTTGATTTGCAAACCAAGAAAGAATTTGAGTTCACTCATCATAGACATCTCAAACTTCTCCGACATTAGCTTTCCAAACTTCTCACTAAAATGAGGGTTAGTCGAACCAAATATAATATCATCAACATAAATTTGGCACACAAATAGTTCTCCATCAACCCTTTTAGTAAAAAAGAGTAGAATCAATTTTTCCAATTTCAAAGCCTTTTTCAATAAGGAACTTGGTCAAGCATTTATACCATGCTCTAGGAGCTTGTTTAAGACCATAAAGAGCTTTGTGAAGTTTGTAAACATGATTAGGTTTCTTAGGATTGACGAATCCGGGAGGTTGCTTAACATAAACTTCCTCCTCAATTTCACCATTTAGAAAAGCACTTTTAATGTCCATTTGGTACAAGGTGATATCATGGTGATTAGCATAAGCAAGTAAGATGCGAATGGACTCAAGTCTAGCAACGGGAGCATATGTCTCACCATAGTCCATACCTTCGACTTGTGTGTAGCCTTGGGCGACGAGACGTGCTTTGTTGCGAACTACTTGTCCATCTTCATCTTGCTTGTTGCGAAACACCCATTTGGTACCGATGATGTTGTGGTTGTTGTTGGGCTTCTCGACCAATGTCCACACTTGATTTCTCTCAAAGTTGTGTAGCTCTTCATGCATAGCGTTTATCCAATCCGGATCCTCCAATGCTTCTTTAACCTTCATAGGTTCAATGCTAGAGATGAATGAGTAATGTTCACAAAAGTTAGCCAAAAGAGTTTTAGAGCAAGTGATTCTCCTGGTTTGGATATCATTGTAGATTTGCTCGACGGGATGATCTTTGGCAATTCTTGCTCGAACTCGTGAAAGCTTTTGCTTGGGTCGGGGTGGAACATCCTCTTCATCTTGTTCTTCTTCTTGGCCTTCTTCATTATTGACGTTGTCATTATCTTGTCGTGGTGGAGAGGGAGGTTGCTGATGTTCGTCTTGGTGCACTTCCTCGTTTTCTTCATCTTGGTGTGTCCCACTTGTGGATGCTTCCGTATCAACTCTTGGTTCACCTTGTCGTGAGGTAGAAGCTTCCACTTGGACGAACGAGGTACTCTCCTTCACCTCTGTTGGACGAATCTTGCCAATGGACAAGTCTTGAATTGCTTCCAAAGGGTCTTTGTCTCCTACATCAATTGGCAATTGCTCTACTTGCGAGCCGTTAGATTCATCAAACTTCACATCTATCGTCTCTTCAACCTTTTGGGTGAAATTGTTGTAGACACGGTAAGTGTGAGAGTTTGAGCCATAACCAAGTAGGAAACCTTCATGAGATTTAGGAGCAAATTTAGAACGACGATGCTTATCAAGAATGTAGCACTTTGAGCCGAATACTCGGAAGTATCCAACTTGGGGTTTGTTACCGGTGAGTAGCTCGTATGCCGTCTTGCCGAGTAGCTTGTGAAGATACAAGCGATTTGTTGCATGACAAGCTGTCTCAACCGCTTCCGCCCAAAAGTGTTTTGGTGTCTTGTACTCATCAAGCATCGTTCTTGCCATCTCGATAAGAGTCCGGTTCTTCCTCTCAACAACTCCATTTTGTTGAGGTGTGTACGTAGCCGAGAACTCGTGTGAAATACCCTCTTCGTCAAGAAAGGTATCCACATTTGCATTCTTGAACTCCGTTCCGTTGTCGCTCCGAACTTTCTTGATCTTCACGTCAAATTGATTTTGGGCCTTCCTAGCGAAGTTTTTGAAGATCTTTTGGACCTGCGATTTGTCATCAAGAAAGAAAACCCATGTAAACCTTGAAAAATCATCAACTATGACCAGACCAAATGAGTTACCGTCGAGACTTTTGTAGGCATTTGGACCAAAGAGATCCATGTGAAGTAGCTCGAGTGGTCTTCTCGTGGTCATGATGTTCTTCGCGTGGTGACTTCCTCCAACTTGTTTCCCTGCTTGACAAGCACTACAAAGTCTATCCTTGTCAAATATTACATCTTTTATTCCAAGGATATGATCGCCTTTAATAAGCTTATCAAGATTTCGCATACCAACATGACCTAGTCTTCTATGCCACAACCAACCTTTAGAAGATTTGGCAATTAAGCAAGTTCTAGGTTGAGCCTTTTTAGTGAAATCAACAATGTAAAGATCTCCTCTACGTATACCGGTAAAGACCATTTTGTGATTGTCTCTACGAAACACTTGGCAATCTACTTCGGTGAATAAGACATTGAACCCGAAATCAGCAAGTCTAGAAACTGAAAGTAAATTGTATCCAAGGGATTCAACGAGCATGACATTTTGTATGGAGCTATCATGTGAGATGTCCACCTTACCAAGGCCAACCACCTTACCCTTTGAATTATCACCAAAAGTGACATATTTTCGAGGGCCGTCGTTTTCAGCAAGCTCACAGAACATATCTTTATCTCCGGTCATATGATCAGTACATCCACTATCAAGGACCCATTCCTTTCCTCCAGCCATGTAGCCGCGAAGATTTGCCATAAGACCAAAGTGTCTCATTGCACCATCAGGATCATAGTCACTATCATCATCCTCATCATAGTATCCATGTTCAACATCATCTTGTGATTGATCAATTCCTAGAGAGGGTAATTCATTAGATAAATGATCATCACAATGGTCATCTTTATGAATTATAATGGCTTCGGATATGATATCACTAATGATCCCAACATTTACTATGGCACGCATGAGATTGGTAAGCTCAAATAGACAATCACCAAAACTAGGATCACTAGAGTTCATCTTACTCACGGCAATAGACTTATGGAGAATTTCGTCTAGATTTTTCAAGGAATAATACGGAAATCGTTCCTCAAGAAATTTCCATATAGTATAGGCACATTCAAGAGTAGGTAAACTAGCAATCAAATTTTTGGGCAATCCTCTTATGATAAGATTGATGGTTCTAAGATTGCGAATCATGTCAATATCCTCTTCGGGTGTGGGATGCAAGGGATCAATATGAGGTGCACAAGGGCTAGTAATGTACTTGTTCAAGTGATATTCATTGAAAATCTCAAGCATTTCATTTTTCCACTCATGAAAATATTCTCCATCAAGAATAGGCACTCTATGTCTAAGACTCCCCAAAGTAGACACATCCATCTTCCTCCAAAGGTGTTTAAACCAAGGCAATGGAGACCAACGCTCTGATACCAATTGAAAGGATCGAGAATAGGTGTCTAGAGGGGGGGGTGATTAGACACTAGGTGCTAAAAGTTATAGTTTTTAATTTCTTTAAGTTGAAGTGGAGTTTAAGCACAAGTTTAACAAGCACAATACATATCAAGCACGCATGCAAAGAGTATATGAGCAGCGGAAAGTAAAGCATGCAACTTGCAAGAATGTAAAGGGAAGGGTTTGGAGTATTCAAACACAATTGGAGACACGAATGTTTTTGTCATGGTTCTGATAGGTGGTGCTATCGTACATCCACGTTGATGGAGACTTCAACCCACGGAGGGTAACGGTTGCGCGAGTCCACGGAGGGCTCCACCCATGAAGGGTCCACGAAGAAGCATCCTTGTCTATCCCATCATGGCCATCGCCCACGAAGGACTTGCCTCACTAGCGGTAGATCTTCACGAAGTAGGCGATCTCATTGCCCTTACAAACTCCTTGGTTCAACTCCACAATCTTGTCGGAGGCTCCCAAGTGACACCTAGCCAATCTAGGAGACAACACTCTCCAAGAAGTAACAAAATGGTGTGTTGATGATGAACTCCTTGCTCTTGTGCTTCAAATGATAGTCTCCCCAACACTCAACTTTCTCTCACAGGATTTGGATTTGGTGGAAAGAAGATTTGAGTGGAAAGCAACTTGGGGAAGGCTAGAGATCAAGATTCATATGTGGAATGGAATATCTTGGCCTCAACACAAGTGTAGGTGGTTCTTCTCAGAAATGTTGGAAGTGTAGGTTTGTTCTGATGGCTCTCTCCACGAATGAAGAGGTGGTGGAGGGGTATATATAGCCTCCACACAAAATCTAACCGTTACACAACTTTCCAAACTCGGTGGGACCGAATTTAAACTCGGTCGGACCGATTCAGCAAAGCTAGTGACCGTTAGGGTTTTCGGTGGGACCGACATGCAACTCGGTAGGACCGATATGATTAGGGTTAGGGCATAACGTAATCTCGGTGAGACCGATTACACAAACTCGGTGGAGACCGATTTTGGTAATAAGCTAACCAGAGAGTTGGTCAGGTAAACTCGGTGAGACCGATTACACAAACTGTGGGACCGATTTTGGTAATAAGCTAACCAGAGGGTTTGCATTGTAATCTCGGTAGTACCGATTGCTCAAACTCGGTGAGACCGATTTTGGTAATGGACATACACAGAGAGATTACAATCCCATCTCGGTGAGACCGAGATCCCTATCGGTGAAACCGATTTGCTAGGGTTTGTGGCAGTGGCTATGACATCTGAAACTCGGTGGCGCCGGATAGATAGAATCGGTGGGGCCGAGTTTGACTTTTGGTTTAGGTCATATGTGGATGTGGAAGTAGTTGAGTTTGGAGCATATCACTAAGCACTTTGAGGGTCATATGTGAAGGAAATATGCCCTAGAGGCAATAATAAAGTTATTATTTATTTCCTTATAATCATGATAAATGTTTATTATTCATGCTAGAATTGTATTAACCGGAAACATAATACATGTGTGAATACATAGACAAACAAAGTGTCACTAGTATGCCTCTACTTGACTAGCTCGTTAATCAAAGATGGTTATGTTTCCTAACCATGAACAATGAGTTGTTATTTGATTAACGAGGTCACATCATTAGTTGAATGATCTGATTGACATGACCCATTCCATTAGCTTAGCACACGATCGTTTAGTATGTTGCTATTGCTTTCTTCATGACTTATACATGTTCCTATGACTATGAGATTATGCAACTCCCGTTTGCCGGAGGAACACTTTGGGTGCTACCAAACGTCACAACGTCACTGGGTGATTATAAAGGAGCATTACAGGTGTCTCCAAAGGTAGATGTTGGGTTGGCGTATTTCGAGATTAGGATTTGTCACTCCGATTGTCGGAGAGGTATCTCTGGGCCCTCTCGGTAATACACATCACATAAGCCTTGCAAGCATTACAACTAATATGTTAGTTGTGAGATGATGTATTACGGAACGAGTAAAGAGACTTGCCGGTAACGAGATTGAACTAGGTATTGGATACCAACGATCGAATCTCGGGCAAGTAACATACCGATGACAAAGGGAACAACGTATGTTGTTATGCGGTCTGACCGATAAAGATCTTCGTAGAATATGTAGGAGCCAATATGGGCATCCAGGTCCCGCTATTGGTTATTGACCGGAGACGTGTCTCGGTCATGTCTACATTGTTCTCGAACCCATAGGGTCCGCACGCTTAAGGTTACGATGACAATTTCATTATGAGTTTATGCATTTTGATGTACCGAAGGTTGTTCGGAGTCCTGGATGTGATCACGGACATGACGAGGAGTCTCGAAATGGTCGAGACGTAAAGATTGATATATTGGAAGCCTATGTTTGGACATCGGAAGTGTTCCGGGTGAAATCGGGATTTTACCGGGTTACCGGGAGGTTACCGGAACCCCCGGGGAGCCATATGGGCCTTCATGGGCCTTAGTGGAAAGGTGAAAGGGTTGCCCACAAGGGCTGCGCGCCTCCCCCCTTCCCCTAGTCCTATTAGGACTAGGAGAGGTGGCCGGCCACCCCTCTCCCTCTTTCCCCCTCGGGGAATCCTAGTTGGAATAGGATTGGAGGGGAGTCCTACTCCCGGAAGGAGTAGGACTCCTCCTGCGCCTCTCTCCCTGGCCGGCGCCCCTCTCCCCCGTTGGCTCCTTTATATACTGAGGTAGAGGCACCCTAGAACAAACAAGTTGATCCACGTGATCTATTCCTTAGCCGTGTGCGGTGCCCCCTGCCACCATATACCTCGATAATACTGTAGCGGAGTTTAGGCGAAGCCCTGCTGCTGTAGTTCATCAAGATCGTCACCACGCCGTCATGCTGACGAAACTCTACCCCGACACTTTGCTGGATCGGAGTCCGCGGATCGTCATCGAGCTGAACGTGTGCTCGAACTCGGAGGTGCCGTAGCTTCGGTGCTTGATCGGTTGGATCGTGAAGACGTACGACTACTTCCTCTACGTCGTGTCATCGCTTCCGCAGTCGGTCTGCGTTGGGTACGTAGACAACACTCTCCCCCTCGTTGCTATGCATCACATGATCTTGCGTGAGCGTAGGAAATTTTTTGAAATTACTACGAAACCCTTCATGTGGCAGTGGCTATGACATCTGAAACTCGGTGGCGCCGGATAGAAAGAATCGGTGGGGCCGAGTTTGATTTTTGGTTTAGGTCATATGTGGATGTGAGAAAGTAGTTGAGGGTTTTGCAGCATATCACTAAGCACTTTGAGCAAGCAAGCCATTAAGCAACACTGATACGTCCATTTTGCATCATGCTTTTATATCGATATTTATTGCATTATGGGCTGTTATTTCATGTTATATCACAATACTTATGGCTATTGTCTCTTATTTTACAAGGTTTACATAAGGAGGGAGAATGCCGGCAGCTGGAATTCTGGGCTGGAAAAGGAGCAAATATTAGAGACCTATTCTGCGCAACTCCAAAAGTCCTGAAACTCCACGGAATATCTTAAAATAAATAAAGAAAAATCCTCGCCAAAGATGAATTCCAGGGGGCCCACACCCTGCTCACGAGGGTGGGGGGCACGCCCCCCTCCTAGGGCGCGCCACCCTACCTCGTGGGCCCCCTGGTGGGTCTTTGACGTCCATCTTCTGCTATATGAAGTCTTTCGATGAGAAAAAAATCAGAAGGAACCTTTCGGGACGAAACTCCGCCGCCACGAGGCGGAACCAATCTAGAGCTACGGCAGAGCTGTTCTGCCGGGGATACTTCCCTCCGGG
The DNA here is from genome assembly GCF_003073215.2 of Triticum urartu. NCBI lineage: Eukaryota > Viridiplantae > Streptophyta > Magnoliopsida > Poales > Poaceae > Triticum > Triticum urartu. The sequence continues at coordinate 563,589,558 of NC_053027.1, forward strand.
AGGGGGAAATCATTGCCATCATCATCACCAACGCTCCTCTCATCGAAAGAGGGCAATCTCCATCAACATCTTCACCAGCACCATCTCATCTCCAAACCCTAGTTCATCTCTTGTATCCAATTCTTGTCCCAAAGTCCGGGATTGGTGCTAGTAGGTTGCTAGTAGTATTGATTACTCCTTGTAGTTGATGCTAGTTGGTTTATTTGGTGGAAGATCATATGTTCAGATCCTATATGCATATTATTACCCCTCTGATTATGAACATGAATATGCTTTGTGAGTAGTTACGTTTGTTCCTGAGGACAAGGGAGAAGTCTTGCTATTAGTAGTCATGTGAATTTGGTATTCGTTTGATATTTTGATAAGATGTATGTTGTCTAGCCTCTAGTGGTGTTATGTGAACGTCGACTACATAACACTTCACCATTATTTGGGCCCAGAGGAAGGCATTGGGAAGTAATAAGTAGATGATGGGTTGCTAGAGTGACAGAAGCTTAAACCCTAGTTTATGCGTTGCTTCGTAAGGGGCTGATTTGGATCCACTTGTTTCATGCTATGGTTAGGTTTACCTTAATACTTTTGTTGTAGTTGCGGATGCTTGCAATAGAAGTTAATCATAAGTGGGATGCTTGTTCAAGTAAGAACAACACCCAAGCACGGTCCACCCACATATCAAATTATCAAAGTACCGAACGCGAATCATATGAACGTGATGAAAACTAGCTTGACGATATTCCCATGTGTCCTCGGGAGCGCTTTTCCTATTATAAGAGTTTGTTCCGGCTTGTCCTTTGCTACAAAAAGGATTGGGCCACCTTGCTGCACCTTATTTACTTTTGTTACTTGTTGCTCGTTACAATTTATCTTGCCACAAAACTATTTGTTACCACTTATTTCAGTACTTGCAGAGAATACCTTGCTGAAAACCGCTTATCATTTCCTTCTGCTCCTCGTTGGGTTCGACACTCTTACTTATCGAAAGGACTACGATAGATCCCCTATACTTGTGGGTCATCAAACACCTCATCCCCTCTTGATAGTATTGGCTTTTCCTATAGACTCAATGTGATCTTGGATCACTAAAATAGAAAATGTAGAGTCTTGATCTTGAAGCTTGAGCCAATCCTTTGTCCTTAGCATCTTGAAGGGGTTCTACATCCTCTAGTCCATGCCACTCCATTGTTGAACTTATCTGAAACATACTAGGTAAAAGTGTTAGTCCAACAAGAGATATGTTGACATTAATTACCAAAACCACCTAGGAAGCACTTGTGCTTTCACCATGTTATACCTTTCCGGAATTCCCAGAACCCTTTTGGAACGATCCGAAACACTTCTGGAACTATCCAAAAACTCTTTCGGTGCTCTTTTAACTCATTTATCATTTCTTCGATAATCAGGACTAGAACCCATTAAGCGTGTGACATTACAGGTTCGAAAATAAGTGGACATGACCTGGAACACCTTCCGGTCAATAGTTAACGGCGGGATCTGGACACGCTTATTAACTCCCTTATATTCACGAGGTTCTTGAACTAACCTTTGGTTACAAATACCATTCCCTTTGCTTCGCGGTACATTTACAAAACCCAAGGTGAGATTATCGGTATCCTTGTGGTCAACTCCTTGATCAATGTACCGTTTATCCTTGTTACCGGTTTCGTTCTCTTTACTCGTGTCCTTGTTTTGGTATCGTGTGATCATAATCACAAGTCTCTGGCCAGGCAATAATGACATCGTAATGCCGAGTGGGCCCAGAGAGTATCTGTATATTGTGAGAGGAGCAAATCTCAGTCTTGAACTATTGATATTGAAATATATGTTTCTGGTATACCCGTAAGTTACTTTTATTCAAGTCCAACTATGAAAGTGTCATACGGTAACCCCAAAGTAACTATACGATATGTTGATATGCAATATTCTCATGATCTAACGAACAATGCAATCGTGAACAAATGATATGAAATACTGATAACATAACAACGAAGACATATCTCAGTAATTCATAAGTTGGGTCTATCCAACTCTGTTATTACCATGACGACAATGTTCACATATATTGATGGCGTCCTTATTAGACTAACAATGCTCATGATCAGGAAAAGAAGATCATCGTCAGCACATGAGCTAGTCTTCGAGGCTAGACTAGGGATCACTAGGTGTTTATATTTTCACACATGTATTTGGGTTTTCCTATGAATCTCATATTCAAGAACTAGTACAATTGTAGCACAAAAACATAAACTTAATAATGAACATGAAGATATAATAATATATTTATTATTGCCTCTAGGGCATATTTCCAATAACCAAAAGTAAGAAGGTAGGGTTAGGGATAACCGAGACCGAAATTGCTTTGCACACGATCTTTGTACATACGATCTGATGTGTCTTCACTAGACAACATGCTGCATTGGTTTTCTTTTCCCGATGGAGTTGGTTGATTGGACGAAAGCACATGCAACAGCACATCGTATGTGTTTCCGACGTGAAAATGTCGTACATATAGCAGCTCTGTAACCGAGACTCCGAAGACGAGAATGTATCCTGATGTTCACTTCCTTGAAGGGAAACTAGTAAGCGTTGGAGGGATATATGTTACCACGAAGGAACCCCAACACCCCAACACCACGAAGGTCCCCCGTTGCACATTAAAAAATGTTTGAAAAAATCCGGTAAAAAGTTAGTGATTGACACAACATCAATGTGGTTTGCTTCGCAAAAAAGAAAAATACACGTCAATGTATGTTGTAACAAAGATTTAAATAAAAAAAAATTGAAACGTTGCTGGCCATATGGTCCTCCACCGACGGCCTGGGGCTTCGAATCCTGTGGCTGTGGCAGTCGGCGCCCGTCTGCTCCTCTGATGTGTCGAACACAAAGAAGGGAAGAACGGAACGGGAAAGGAGTTCCGTCGAAGAAAAGATGCAAGTTGGGAACAAAAATCTGTGCCAAGGAAGGTGCGGTGCGGGGCAAAAAAGGTTAGGGTTGGAGACCGGAGCGAATCCCCACCCCCTCTCTCCCCCTCGCCGCCGTCTCGGTTCGCCGCCCCCAGATCCTCGACCGGAGACAGATCTCCTCCCGATCCATGGTCGCCACCGGATCCTCCATGGCCTCCTCCTTCTCCTCCAGGAGGATCTGGAGGAGGAGCACCAGCACCCGCACCCGCGGCAACAAGAGCGACACCAGCAGCCGCATCAGCGACGCCGGCAGCCGCATCAGCAGCATGCGCCTCACCGCCCGCAGCCGCAGCCGCAGCGTTAACACCGAGCCACAGATCTACGGGCCGGACAACTTCGAGCACGACGAGCTCGTGCTCAGCAGCGAGGAGATCCGGACGCTGCAGTCGGAGCTTCTCGCCAAGATCACCGGCTGCTACGCCCAGGTGAAGCTCCGCGGGGTCGTCGACGCCGGCTTCTGCTTCGGCCTCCTCGGCCCCGTCTCCAACATCGTCGCCGGCGTCCTCATCGCGAGTCCGTCCCAGCCGACCCCGCCCGCAAGGAGGAGGAGGAGGCGTCTACGTCCATCCAGCCGCTTCGTAAACCGGACCGGATCGCGGACATGAACCGGCGCTCGTTCCACGGCCTCGTCGTCTTCCTCACGGCCCTCTTCCCCCACCTCTCTAACGCCATGGCGATATGGTACCTCAACGAAGCCCAGCTGGATCCCCTCGTCGCCGCCCACCTCGTTATCAAGCGCCGCCGGATGAGATTCGGTTTTGCGTCCGACACCACCATGGCCGCCATGGAAACGGCCCTCAGATGCGCCGCGGCTGCCACCCAGCACCCCAATCCCGAGCAGTTCGTGCTGGGGTGGAAGTTGCTTTCAAATTCTCTCAACAAGGTCGACATGGTGCTGTCAGACCCCTGTGCCACCTCCGACCCCTTCGCGTCCATTGCCGTCATACAAATTCTGCTCGACAAGCCTCAGCCCTCGGTTTTTAGCCTGGAGAAATCGTGGGACCTCGCCTCTTCTCGCTTCGGCAAGCAGAGTCCAGACCTCTACTCAGTCCTAGGAGGGAACAAGGGCAAGAAGAACAGTGTGCTCAAGGTGTTTCCTGAGAGGGTAGCCGTTTGGCGTATGCTTCTTACCACCATCCATGGATACTACCTCAAGGCACTTGCCAGGCTGCCCAAGGACAAGCTCCGCTCTTGCTACCACCACAGCTTGCTTCAGGCCGGCCACTGCTATGGCCCGTTGGATCCTGTCAACAATATCATCGTCAATACCATCTGGTATAGCCGAGCCTACCCTCTAACAAAAAATGTTGAGCTAGATGCTATCAGCACCAGGGGCCTTCTGCGAATTGCTGTCCGATCCTTATATGGTCTTGTCTCTTTTCTGTGCACCCGCTATGCCACACACCTCACGCCAGATGAAGCCATTCAGCGACTGCAAGACGTCGGGGCTGATCTCCGATTTGCTGATCCCAACCTCCTTGATGATGATAGGAATGAAGATGCTATGGTATCTGCCACTGTCGAAAAAGCCTATGCTGCTGCGGCTGCTGCCGCGCTACACCCCGAGCCTCATGATCAGATAATGCTTTTCAGGCCGAGTAATTCAATGTTGCGGATGGCCTCAGAACGCCTCAAAGACGATGCCATGCTCTCCCCTGAGAATGCTGACCACCTCTCTGAATCCTTGATGTATTCCTGCATGTTATCGGAACACCAGCAGCAGCCAGAAGCAAAGATCAATGTCCTAGACCGGTGGGCCTACACAAGGGTGAAACAACGGATAAACAAATTCTGGGACCAGCATGCTAGACTTGTCATAATGGTGAAATCTGCAATGGACTTGTACAGCCAGCAACCTGGGGTTGGTTTCTTCTCTTTTGGACTTGCTCTCTCTGCAAAACGATTTGTGTTTCCTGTTAACCTTTCTTTTGTCTTACTGGTTGAAGGTACCCAAGTACAAGCTTCATGTTATCTGCGGTGTCAATGAGGATGTTGATGGCCCTGTACATCAGGGACCTGGCAAAGGCTGGTACCGTTGCTCCCACATCAACTTCCTTGCTACCCATTCTGCTGGTACACCTCCAATGCTCTTCTTTGCTGAATGTCCCAACGATGGCACCAAGGTGCGCTTGTGCTGTCCTGTGAGCGTGACTCCTCCAGGCACTGGTATGTTGCTGTTTTGCCCTTGTTATTAATGCTTTCCATCCCCCATCAATCAGATATATAGTTCCCTGTCTTTTGTTAAGCTGATAACTTAGGTACCAATTTTCTCCCATTCATTGCCTTGCGTCGATAAATTGCTTTGTAATGTCCAAACAACCCAGTAAAGTCTGAGAAACCAGAAGTTGTATATATAGAGATTTGTACGCTGTGAGTAATGATTTCATTCTACAATATAAATGGAAGAATCATCCGGACAAATTATTCAAGACAATAGATAGAAGTTAAAAAAATATCAACAAAATACCAAAAGACAAGATTTATGACCACAAATTACACCTTTTCTATAGCCATATGCCAAAGCCTCTAGAGGTTTAAAACAGGGAAACCAAATATTGGAATAGTAGATGCTCGGTTCAGCTGTCAAGTTCAGTACTAGCAGATAATTTAAACTACGTTGCATGGATACTTGGATACGTATCGGATACGCGATACGGGGATACGCCCGATACGCCAATTTTCTAAAAACATGGATACGGGGATACGTTTATATATAGGTATTACATATATATTAATTATTAAAAGTCTGAAAAAAATAAGGAGCTTCCAAGTCAAAGCATTCCTCAATAGGATTACCCCATTCTTTTCTTGCACTTGGTCCACTTTCATCAATTGGCAGTGGGATTTCCGTAGGTTTGTTGTTCCAATCACAATCAGTGCATCGACTCTCTTGCTCACCTCTCAATTGAATAAGAACATTGGCAGTCATGTTTTGACATGAACTCACGCCCATCTTGGGAATCTTCAAAAGGTGTGCCTTTACTATTGAGGGGATTTCACATCAAACAAGGGGTTTGAGGTATCCAAAACGTATCGCGGAAGTATCCCAAGAGTATCAAACATTATTTTCTTTTTCTTAAATAAAAAAAATCAAGGGATACCTACGGGATATGTATCGGACCGTATCGGGGCAGTATCTGAATATCAGGGCAGTATCCGACTGGATACGCACGCTTTCTGAAGTATCCACGCAACGTAGAATTTAAAAGGTGAAACTAAGTTTTAAAACATATCTTCGTACTATGTGGTCTCATTGGGATATCTGTAAGACAACACAAATCTTAGGTTTTCTTTAAAGGTCAATTTCAAATCCATACCTGCTTCCACAATTTTGAAAACTGCAATTTAATGGCATTCTTGCGTCACATTTGCCCCTCCTTTGAGAAGGCCATCAATCACTATTATTGTACACATTATAGGCATTTAGGAGGTACCACTGCATGTGCTAAAGCATAAACCGAGCGGTTTGTCATCATGCAGATAAAGTTCTGGTATGTGTTAAGACCACATGCTTTTAGCTCATCCTATGCAAAGCCTGAGGCTCCTGGTTCTTAATCAGTACACCAAGGATCTATTTTAAGATCCATTTTGGAGCAGCAGTGCTATCATTCTAACCCAGGCCATCAAAATATAGATCCCATGAAACAGATTGTGTGGCAAGTCTGAAATATGAGTTAAGCTTTCAACAAAGAAGAAGAGCTACGAGTGGAACAGCTTCTTCTATTCCTTGGTGGCCTCCAGCTCCTTTTATCCCTCAATCCTCTTCTAGCAAAAGCAAATATTTAGTACTTAGATAGTGCCTGCTGTACCCCCTTTATTCCTTATTTATTGAAAAAACCAATTTCAACAGAAGTAGTACTCATTCCCAACTACTAAGTACACTCATGATGGATAAGATTTGAATGAACTCGTGATTATTCATTATCAAGTAAGCCCAAGCAAATATTTTTGAATCGTGTCAAGCTGGTCTTCACTGTGAGTTTTGTGCTCCACTAGAGCAATCCACTTTAATCTTGTCTTAGATTTGACCACATTTATTATAGGAAAAATATTAAAATGTACACTACCAAATCAATATCAAAATATTAACATGTACACTGCCAAATCAATATCACTAGATCTATCATGACATATGCTTTGATAATGAATGTCTTTATTAGGTAATGTGTATTTTTTTTATAATTTTCTCTAGAAACACGACTCACGCCTCACTTCCCTGCGTTGCTGCAATCAACACCATGAATTGCTAATTACCAAGAAAAGATGGGTTCAAGAATAAATGTGTGATATGCTTCAATCCCTTCATAAATAAGCAGTATCTGTTGATGTCAAAATAAATAAATCTGTTGATGAATAGATTAGTAAATTTCAGTTCACTCTACCATCCAAAGCTAACTATAAAAAGATGATGTCTTTGTATGTTTGCATGGCAGAACAAGTCCGTTGCATGTACTGTGAGTACCATGGGAGTAGGATTGTACACCCAACAAGGGAGAGTTTCCGTGGGCGCGACATCGAGTTTGAGAAGATGCTGTGTGGAGAAGGAGTGTATTCGCAGTCATTCACCAACAATGGGATCATCGCACACAGTCACGAGACAAGTGGCTGTGTGGGTGCTGTGATTGACGACTGCATCTACGGCGATTACCGACGTGACGAGACACCTATAAAGGCAGAGGATTTTGTACGCATGTCAGATGCTAATGTGGTGTTTGACTGATTGAAGAGCTCCTGCCAATGCAAGCAGCAAATGTGACTGGAAATGCTTTATATATATGCTAGAGAAGGCGGCCTCCATTGATTTAGCTAATGTCATGCCAAATACTTGTAAACCTTGTATTTGCATGTGTCATGATGATTAGTAAGTAGATGGATGACTCGTGATTGTATGTCATGCTTATGACTTAAAGATTATGGGTTAGGCCCTTTCTGTGAATGCAAATTAACTTTATGTTGAATATGTTGGATATCTGTCTCAAAATTGGTGAAAGCGGATTTTCGGAACATGGGGGGAATGGAGCAGTTTATTTTAAACCCTCCAAAACAAGTGCTTAAAAGATTTGAGAAAAAATGAATTATTTTGCATGAATATGCATGCATGTGGTCCAAGTATGCGTGAAATTTTGTCTGAAAATATGTTGTATTGTACACTGCACAAAAAAGACAAAATTTTGGCCCAAAAATTCAAAAAACTGACCCCAAATTTTCATGTGTTTTGTTTTTTTGGTATCTCTCACATGCAAGCACATATATTGGTGAAATTTTGGCACATTATACTGCACCGCTATACATGCATGTACACAAAAATTTGGAAATTTAAAACCGTACAAATTCATTCTTTTTTACATCAAAATAACGGGCAAAAAGTGCCCATGCTCAGATGTCAATTTTCGGGTTCTATGTAATTTGCTCAGACCACAGCCATCATAGTTCAAGAAGTTGTTTCGACCAATAAAATACGCAAGTTTGGCAACGCATCAGCATGATAAATAATGATGTCAATGCACATATGCAAGGCCCAGTTGCATAAAACGCATCAAGCTGCTCCAAAATGTTTGTTAATAGGAACGCCATCATCTCCAGAGAGCATCCAGTCGTTAGTGCTAGTACAGTGTGATGCAAGATTTGTGCTACGGAGCGACAAGCACCACATACTGTCACAAAAACTAAGCCTGATTACCGCTATACAGCCCTGATTGCAAGACAACACATCATCATCTCCAGGCAGGGAGTGAAACAAATGATCCCCAAAAAACTGGTGCATGCAATCGCCAGAACCTCCCACCCCTGAGCGTCGCGGCACTTCCATCAGCTCCACCACGGTCAATCCATCGCCCAAAAAAACACACCTCTCGCCAAGGCGCCGCCAGCTGCCTGCCTGCCTGCAATTTTGTGGAGATCCACATCACAAGTATACTAGCATTACTTAACTAGTATCGTTCAGTGAAATATTCAAGGCTGTATTCAGTGCCGAAAGCATTATGTGAATCTTTTGGTTTAGCCAAAGAAAATTCTGCTGGAGGATGGTCCCTGTTTACTTTAGATGATTAGAGAACCTAGAACCACATGCACTAGTTTTGCATAGGAGCAGAAAATAAGTCTGCAACATAGTTATACTGAGATATCTCGGCAAATAACAAAAAAGAGAGGAAACAGAATGCATAAAAAGAAACACAATGCAGCAGGGCAATTGTTTTTCTCTTGGTCTTTTCTTGTATGTCAACTTCTCACTGCTAGGGATTTTGGGGGAAGCTTGCTAACACTAAACATTCTGATGTTATATATCAAAGGTTAACAGTTATGAAATAAATCACACATCTCAAAAGCCAAAAAAAGTGGTGTCTGCCATTCAACTACTGGAGCAAAATCGAGCTCAGGCAAAATGACAAACAGGTACAACACCCAGGAAGTGAGCCATCACATGGGAAGAGTGATATGCATTAAGTACTCCAGGTTGGCGTAATTCTAAATTTTCCAGTCTTTACGGTTCAGGAATTGTACACCAAAAAACATTTAGCAGTTAACTATTTCAAACTCTCAAGCTCCTTAGCTGCTACCTATGCATGACAGATATTCCAGGAATAAAACTGCCTATTCCAAATGTGCTTGAAATTTATACACTGCAATTCACATTGTAGTTTTTTTTATTTCAATCTGGATATCACTGACTGCCTTCCTCGCTGATAAAAAAATCATGGAAAAGGGGAGGGCTCACTCCATTTCCATACCTAACCACTAACCATTACAAGCACAAGTAATACTCAGCAGTCAGCACCATTTATCTACATGTTTGTGGAAGTGACATAACACAAAAACTTGACACCATTCAGACGTCGTCGGTAGTAACAATTAATCTGGATCAACAATTTTAGGGAAACTTAATGATCCTAGAGAAATGGAAGAGGCAGAAGAAAGAAGGAGGGAATGAACAATAGTAACACATGTGACACAAAATAAAACAAAACCAAGGAGGGAATGAACAATGAAGTACCTCACCATCAATCTTGTAATAAACCCATTTCCTGCAGAGATAAAATCAAATAATCTTGTTATTTTGTAATAGAGTACGCAAGAAAAAGGTATTGTCAATCGTCCTCCATGACAACAGGAAACCACAAAACAGAAAAAAGGTAGAAAAGAGACAAGGAAGAAACTAACATACCCTCAGTTTTGTTCCCACAATTCTAGAGCGCGTGTCAAAGTATTCACCATCATACAAAAGGTTCATGTTGTGTTGTAAGACATCAGTAGACCTCTCATCTTCATTCATCAATCTCAAGTTCTCGACACCTACATAGAAAGAGTAATTCAATTGCTATAAAGTATTGGGAGAGAAAAATTAAAGAACTTTTGTTAGTCCTTGGTCCTTACAGCTTCCCTCTTCACCATGACGAGCAAACTTGATAAAATTCATCCTGAATTCTGTTTCTGCGTTGATTTTCCCGAAACCAGCACAAACGGGCTCTCTTTTTTGTTTCTTGAGAGCAGGAGCAGTGCTGCTCTCAGCAAAACAAGGAACGGTGCTGCTTTCGGTAACACAATGAACTGTGCCCTCGGTAAGCCTAGATGCAACGCTCCAGGATTCATCCGGAGCAAACTGAGGACAAAACACATTTCCTTGTGCATCCAGACCATAGAAACCCTTATTCCCACCGATAGAAGCAGCTCCAATCAAAAGAACCACATGAGACGCCACATCTCTATCCCTCGCAAGCGCTGTGTCAAATTCCAGTGTGGTCACACCAGTGTAAAACTCACAGAACTTGAGATCACGATAGTCTGAGCCAGTAGTCAAGGTCGCAATAAGGGGGTTGCCATCAGCTATCTGTTCACAGACTTGTTCAAAATCAAAAGAATGGACAATCTGGATCTCACCCACTTGAAAACCCACAGAATTTTCCTCATCTTTCTAGAGAAGGAAAAGAATGAACAGTAGTTGGTTCATTCTAGTAGGACTCCCCCCCCTTTTGGCGCGCCCCTAGGGCCGGGCTCCTCCCTCTCCCTCCTTTATATACGTGGGCAGGGCACCCCTTGGAGACACAACCGTTGTTCTCAGCCGTGTGTGGTGCCCCCCTCCACAGTTTACTCCTCCGGTCATAGCGTCGTAGTGCTTAAGTGAAGCCCTGCGCAGATCACATCACCATCACCATCACCATGCCGTCGTGCCGACGAAACTCTCCCTCGACACTTTGCTGGATCAAGAGTTCGAGGGACGTCATCGGGTTGAACGTGTGCTGAACTCGGAGGTGCCGTACGTTCGGTACTTGATCGGTTGGATCGTGAAGACGTTCGACTACATCAACCTCATTAACCTAACGCTTTCGCTTTCGGTCTACGAGGGTACGTGGACACACTCTCCCCTCTCGTTGCTATGCATCTCCTAGATAGATCTTCCGTGATCGTAGGAAATTTTTGGAAACTGCATGCTACGTTCCCCAACACTTAGTACTTGAGAGAACCAACTACTGCAGACACCGAGAGACTCTTGGAAATGTTTGAAGCAAAGAGGCTGCCTAGGTTTGTCCGAATCTTTTGATTGCATGCATTGAAGATGGAAGAACTGCCCAAATGCTCTACAAGGGCAATATAAGGGCCATCTTAAGAAGGCCCACTATCATTCTTGAATCAGTTGCATCCCATGTTTTCTGGATTTGGCATGCTTTCTTTGGCATGCCTGGGTCTCACAATGACATCAATGTGCTGCAACTATCTTCATTATTTGCTAGGCTGCTAAAGGAAAGCTCCTCTTTGCAATTACACTATCAATGGGCATGCATACAACATGGGCTACTATCTGGTTGACGAAATCTATCCTTCGTGGGCTACCTTTGTCAAGATCATCTTTGAGCCACTTGGTCAGAAAAGGTCTCACTTTGCCCAAAGACAAGAAGTAGCTAGAAAGGATGTTGAGAGGGCATTTGGAGTTCTCCCGACCCATTTTGCAATTGTTTGTGGACCTGCTAAACAATGGGATCCAGAGACCTTGTGGGAGACGATGACATGATGTGTGATTATGCATAACATGATCGTGGAGGATGAGGGTGTGGATGCTGCCACAGCTCTAGAATTTCAGAACATGGGTGATCCTATCAAACTTCCATATCAGAATACGGTCATGTTTGATGAGTTTGTTCAAATACATCAACAAATTCGACATCAAACAACTCATAAGCAGCTCAAAGAAGATTTGATTGAGCATCTGTAAGTGGTTAAAGGGGACAACTAAAACATATATGTGCTAGTTGAAATCAAGTTTGAACTACTTTAATTTGTTTTTTTATTGTACTCCCTCCTTAAAGAAATATAAGAGCGTTTAGATCTCTAAAGTAGTTATCTAAACAATCTTATGTTTCTTTACAAAGGGAGTAATATTTAATTTAGAACTACGGTCGCATTTGATCATCTTTAGATCAACTATGATTCGATATGCGTTTATTTTGAGCTTGTGGTCATTCAAAAAAATGGCGGACATTTGCAACTAGTTTTGGATGGCCGGCTCTCGCATCAGTGCCCGTGGATTGGTCCCTACCGGTCTGCGGACAGATACGGTGTCTCATTTGCTTTTTTTTTAATATTAGATTATGAGGAAGTCACACTGACATGTCACCCCCACATGTTAGTTAACGGTCAACCAAACAGTTCTCTTATCGTGAGGGCCCCAACTGTCATAATCATGATCAATTGTAAAGCACTTGGCCAATTGGGTTTTTGAAATAGTCAACCACACTTTTGGTAGATATCGGCGACAAACAAATTTCTGATAGTTTCTTGAAACCATAACCCGAAAAGTGGTAGTTTTATGCTTTTTACTCCATCCAGTCCAGAATTTGTTTGAGGGATAATGCTAATCAACGTACAAGTTTGAACTTTAGCCGTTTGATGGGGAATTGGAATATTTATATCAATGTCAAGATAGCCCTAAAACTACACAATGTCCGAGACTATATTTCCTGGCCGTTTGAATATTATATCAATGTCACCCTTGTAGACAACATATCCTTATCCTCAAACTTAACTTTGAGAAAGCTCTCGACTTGATTGAGCACTCAACCATTTTTTAGATTTGGAAGCTAGAGGATTTTGGCCTAGACGAATTGGATGGATCAAAAAAATTTGTGGTTCTGGCTGCTGACTTCTTGCAATCCATTCTCAATAAGGCCATGAATAATCATCTCATTCAAGCTCCCTTGCAAAGATATTGAGGTCTAGACTTTCCGATGGTGCAATATGTTGATGATACTATATTACTCTTTCGAGATGTTGATTCTCAGTTATTGTGAATCAAGAACCTTCTGCTGCCCACACTCTACACTTAAAGTTAACTATCACAAATCTGTGATGATTCCTATCAATATGGTTGATGATAGAGTGCACCACCTCTCCCGTTTGTTGAGTTGTGAGTTGTGGTCCTCCCCATTCACTTACTTGGGCTTTCCTCTGAGCATTTCAAGCCAAGAATTGAGGAATTTTTTCCCCATGTTGCAAAAAAAGGAAAGACGAATCTCTGGATACTAAACCCTTTTTGTCATATGATGGTAGACTCCAGCTTATCAACTTTGTTTTCTCTCCTTTGCCCACTTTCTGTATGTGTTTCTTGCTTCTCCTAGTGGGGATTGTGGAGCAAATTAACAAATATTTGAGAGGATTCCTGTGGAGATAGTGGTCCAACCTTGATTGATTGGAATGTAGTTTGCAAACCTAAATCACAAACTGGTTTGGGAGTTTTGTATGTTTCTGCGCACAATAAAGCTCTGCTCATTGAGAATCTCCACAAGTTCTTCAACAGGCTGAGCCTCCCTTGGGTAAAGCTCATATGGGAATCTTATTACAGTGATGCCCCTATTTGTGGCAGATATGAAGGATCATTTTCGTGGAAAGCTCCAGATAATCCCACGGGCAGGGATGGTTGGTCCCGTCAGCTAGGAGAACCATCAATACTCTGCTGCTTCAGTGAAGCTTACATGTCACGTACAATCTCAATCTGAAGGACAAATCAGCACCATCTCTATCCAGAGATTACTTGGCAATGTAATCTTCAAATGCAAACTGCATGATTGGCCAGCAATGCTCAAGTTAAGATCTCCGTGACGTTTTTGACTGGGGCTACGGCGGCGGTCAAAACTACATTCAGAGTTTTACTAGTCTATACTAGTCACCTCTTTGGATGATCCCCTCCTCGCACGCCGTACTAGCTGAAGTTGAACCCTAATATACACTTTGGACTGAGCTGAGGGAGTGTCTTATCAAGTCAATACCAGTACCATTTCACTGATAATTACACACAACAAACTAAAATGCCTCCTCTCTAGTGAGTAGTGACTGTGAAGGGCTGGATTTATTTTATTTGGTACTACTACTGTACTACTCACCAACGTACCGTCAAAAAGACAAAAACTCATGTGCGTGCGCTGTGGCAATAATGCTGCCTCTACATCCCCAGCAAGTCAGCAGAGACTACAGTGTACATGAGGCCGATCGTCATCTGGCTCTGGCTGGTAGTGTTGTCCTTGGGACATTTGTTGCATTCGACTTTCAGCTAGCCTTCAATGGTCTCTCTGCTGCCAACAGAGGTCACAGCCCCTTGTCATCGTATAGACTTGTAGACCTACGTATCGAACGCCCGTTCGTGTGCGCAGTGCGTGCTCTGGCCTATAAAACGGGGGTCGGGAGGGAGGTGGTGGTGTGTGCTACCATTGTGGTGAATAGTAGTAGGAGCTAGCTATCAAGAGAGAGATAGTGTGGTTTGAGCTAGAAGATGGATGCATCCGGCTCCGGCTCCTCCAAGTCCAAAGGTGGAGATGAAACCAAGAGCAAAGGCAGTGATGGAGGTAAAGCATATATACATCCATCCATGCATGTCTAATTCTTCTTCTGCCATTGGTGGTAGTAGTATTTGCTGCTGAGTTTGTTTTGCTAATAATCGCGCGTCTAACACGCGTGTCTCTTGCTTCTTGAGAAAAGATGGCGAGAAGAAGTCTGGAAACCTTCTCAAGAACTTGCTCGGCATCGGTACACGGCCCCCTTCCTTCCTTTTTCCTCTTTCTTCAACCTCGGTATTCCAAGCTCTTGTATAGCAGATATTGATCGTTTCTGATTTTCCATGAAGGGGGCAAGTCACCAGGGAGCAAACCACGGAGAGGTACTTAACGCTCTTCAAGTTTAACCCACCTGCATTTTCATGTACTGCCTTCAGGCTTCAGCCAACTTCTTACTCGAGTTTTTAGCTAACTCCTTTTCTCTTGTTGTGGCTTGTGAGCAGTGATACTGGACATCACCGACATCGAGCGGCCTCCCCGCCCTGTCCATCGGAACCCGGTGCTGGCGCCTGATGAACTCATATTCCGCGTAGCTCATGGGCCACCCCCTGTCCAAGACCCGCCACTTGAATGAATGAACAAGGAGGGCAAGACAAGTTGTTACTAGTGTCATACGTAGTTACGTACTGTATGACACTAGCTTGGTGTGCTTTATTTATGGTCTTCCCTTAGGAGTAGCAGTGATCCGATCCCGCGTAATAACTAATTGTAGTGATTGTCAGACTGTTAAGTCGTCTAGCTTTGCTTCCCAGTTCCAACTGCATGCCATGCCGTGGCTGTACCTTGTGTGGAGTACGCCACTAGGCCAGTGTATCATGTAATAATCGCTCCGTGTCAAATGCAGAACTCCTTCCTTGTTTGTGCTACCACAACGCTGTTCTGATTTCATCCCCCACAACATTGTTTTTACCGTCCCCCGCAAAAACAACAACATTGTTTTTACCCTCGTGTAAAATGCCTCGACGCTGCCTCGAGAACCAGAAACCAATTGGATCCAACGCTGAGACTTTGAGAAGGAAAAATGCATCGGGATGGAATAGCGTGCAGGCATGAGATGCATCCATGTCACTGCAAAATCCGGTGGAGGAGCAACCGAGGACAAACAGTTTCGAGTCACCACTCGTCTCCATTTTTAAACTAATAAAATACACTCTTTATCAGAAAATATAAATGAGCACGGAGCACCCTGACCTGGTCGGCGCCGCACTGAGGTGGCGGCGGCATTGAAAAACGCGGCAAGGGAGGAGACTGTTGGGCTAACAGCCCAACACCCACATAAGTCTAACACATGCTATTCTTTTCTTTCGGAAAGGAGGATAACACCGGTCTTTGCATCGAGTGATGCACACCATCATATTTTATTAATTATGCAAAATCCAGCATCCGAACAACATCAACTCGGGAAAGAAGACACCACCATATATTATTTATTATTCAAAATCCAGCAGCCAAACAACATCAACTCGGGAAAAAAGAAAAACGAGGCCGCATGCCTCGTGACAGTAACTCTACAAGACGGCTGCAAGTACAAAAAAAAATACTAAACAGGCGAGTGTTGGGTTAATGAGAAAAGAATTGGAGGAAGAGAAATATTATTATTATCATCACGGAATTAGTTGTTCGGTTTTTTCTAAAAAATTGCTTATATATTTTACAAAAGTGTCTATGCTTTTAATAAATGTTTCTGTAATTTAGAGTGTGTTTGCAATTCTTCAAATTTTTGTGTATTTAATAAAACGTGTTATTGTTCATGTTTTTTCTACAATGTGCTTATATAATATTAGAAAGTGTCCGTGCATTTAATAAAATGTTTGTCTATTTTAAAAATGTGTTTTTGCAGTTTCAATTGTTTGTGTGGCTTTATAAAAGGTGTTCACGTATTAAAATATGGTCCTATTTTTTAAAATGTTCACCCTTTTAAAAATGTGTTCATTTAATTTATAAAAAGTGTTCATTTGTTTTTTTAAAAATTGTAATTTAAAAAGTAGTCATGCATTTGAAAAATGTCATGTGATTTAAGCATTGTTCATGTATTTGAAAAAGACTGTTCACGCATCTAAAAAACCAAGTGGGAGTTATGAGGGACGGTGTAGGGACCAATGCCAAGAAAGGTTTTCATGTATGAATTTTTTTTAAAAGTTCGCCTTTTTTCTGGATGTGTTCCTATAATTCCAAAAAGTGTTCGTGTGTTTAAAATATGTTTGTAATTTTAAAAGTAATCATGCAATTGGAAAATGTCATGTGATTTGTACATTGTTCATGTGTTTTGAAAAGAATGTTCACGCATTTGAAAAAAAAGTGGGAGTATGAGGGGCGGTGTAAATATAGGGTGTACCTCGCGGCGGGCGTCCCTTGAGATCGATTAGGTTAGTTTAAAACAATTTAAACATTCTCTTGTGCTTGAATGACTCAATGGTAAGTGTGTCATGCGGTGGCCAAGATCATCGCCTTGGAATTGACCACATTCGGATGGACGCCACAATTACTATTAGTGAGGACAGGAAGAAGGATAAGCAGCTACATGGATGGAGTGTTGTGTTGAAATAGAACGTGGATTTCTGGAGTGCTTGAGCCATGCTTATTGTGCCGCAACATGAGATTTTTTTTCTCCTGTTGTACGCACAACCATGTTTTCTATTAAAATATTAAATAAATAAAATGTAAAAGTACACTACTTATTTTGTACTCCCTCCGCTCCATAACTCTAGTCGTGGTTTTAGTTTAAAGAGGGTTATTATGGATATTGATGTTTTTTCTTAAACTTGGTCAAACATGAACATATTTAACTTTTACAAAAAAAATGTGTGCTATATTTAGAAACGAATGGCATGTCATTTTGCTGAAAAACAATTATTCCGTTGTTGTCCCTATTCGTCGCACAATCGACATAACAAACATTTCAAAGAATTATAATTTTACTATATTGGGACTCGGATTTAGTGTAAAATCAGTACTCCATCTAATAAATATTACTTTCTCCGTTCTAAATTACTTGTCGCAGAAATGGATGTATCTAGAACTAAAATATATCTAGATACATCCCTACCTGCGACAAGTAATTCGGAACGGAGGGAGTACTAATATGGATCTGATGGAGTACTACTGATTTAGAAAACTATTTTAATTTTTGTTTGAGACAACGAAAACTATTTTAATACTAACAACTTCTAACGAAAGAAAAATGGGCCGATTTAAAACAGAGTCTGGTTTGAGCCCAACAATTTCGGGGTTCTCTCCCTCGACCCCGGCGCGCCGCCGTCGATCATCCCGTCACCGGCAGCACGATTCGCCTTGCCCTGCGCACTGCCGATCCCCCAAATAGAAATACTTGACAGGAAAAAAGCGGATTCTCCTCCCCATCCAATGGAAGCAGCGGCTTCGTTCGCCGCACTCAGGACGACAAGCTCATCGTCAAGAGAGAGGAGAGCTTCTCGTCAAGGTCGAGAGCTGCTACGGGCGGGCGAGGCAACTCCGAGGGGAGCTTCTGCTTCTGCTTCGGCCTCCTAGACCCCATATCCTGTCCATCGTTAGAAATCCGTGCGCTGTGAGTAGTGATTCACTCTGCACCAGAAACATAAAAATCGTTCTGACAAATTACTGAAAACAATGGATAGTTACGCAAGACAGTAGATAGAAGCTAAAAAGAACATCAAGAAAATAACCAATGGCAAGGTTTCTAGCAAAAAACAGCAACAGCTCTGTTTCCACATGCTGGAGTCCAGTGGCGGACCTAGCCTACTGGGCCAGTGTGGGCCAATAGTGCAGTTATACATATAATTTTATTGTTTTCTTTTATTTTTTAGCTTTTTCCCTATGGTAAAAAGGCCATTTTCCAATCTTAGGGTGGGCCCACCCTGTCTACCCTCTACCTCCGCCACTGCTGGAGTCTCTGGAGGTTTAAAACGTAGAAAACCAAATAAAGGAATAGCAGAGTAGCATACGCTCTGTTCAGCTGTCAAGTTCGGCACGGGCAGATGATTAAAAAGGTGAAGATTATTTTTTAGCATCTGAGCTATTGCCATGGTCCTATTTTTGGCAGAATAAAAGAATCCTGTTCATACATATTGGCAATACACACTGAAAAATAAGCTTTCTTTCTGAAGTCGGACTAAAACTACTGCACCCTATGTGAACTTTATTTCTAGACTAGACTAGAGAAGATTAAATCCTTACCTGCTTCCACAAATTTGTAAACTGTAATTTAATGGCATTGTTGCATCACATTTTCCCCTTCTTTGAGAAGGCCATCGTCAATCACTGTATTCTGTACACCATCGTATAGGTATTAAGGAGGCACCACTGCGTGTGCTGGACCATAATTACAGTTGGTTTAAGTCATCGTCCACATATAGTACTGTTATGTGTGAGACCAGATGTATTAGCTCATCCTCTGCAGTCTGCACAGCATGAGGCTTCCGATTCAGTCGCCAAGCTGCATAGGCTTCTTTAAGAGACCACTTTCAGAGCAGATATCCCTTTAACAAAGTGTTCAATGAGCTCTGCAGGTGTGAGTATATTTCAATTTTAGGACGACAATTAGCAGCCCTGTTATTGTTCAGTAAGTGATGTCACCCACTCCCTGGCCATCTACGCGCTCACGCCTTGCTCCCTGAACGCCATGAATTACAAAGACCAGTGGCCAGGTGGCGCCTCTTTTTTTCTTTTAGAATGAAGGCTCGCGATGAGCCCGGCTTTGAATTAACAAAGCCATCAACCGGCCAGGAATTACAACACAGGAACAAGTACAACAGCCGAACGATACAAGGGAGCACCCTAGGAAGCTTACAACTCAATGCCGAAAACTAGCTCAAAACAAAAGCCCAAGCTAGTACACGCCGCCGACCGCAGCAAACAAGAACCGAGAATTGCGAGCAGCATGAGCACAACAAGGACCTGCAGAAACAGAGTGGAGTTATGGACATGATCGAGTCCAAGGTTGGAGGAAATCAAGCATCTTCCTTTGCTCTCGCCGTAGAGGGACCCTTCCCTCTCGCCTTGGATCGAAAGGCGCCGCCGACGGACATGAGAGACGCTCACCCTAGAGCAGGAGAGATGCCGTCCTCGAGTCCTGGAACAGTCACAGAGCACATCCTCCTAGGACATGAGCACACCTCATCTGACACACCGAAGCAACATAGGACACCTGAAAAACAGCGGGAAAGCCACCGGGAGGAGCCACTGAAGGACGAGCAGCAAGGACATCAGGAGAGGCCGCAGAACGACGAGGAGCAGGAGTCGTCGGCCGCTGAAGAGAAACACCGGGCGTCCACGGCCAGGGACGTGTTGCTACTGCCGGGAAGAGGAACCCTATCCCCTACCGCCGGATCGCAGACGCCGTACCGCCGGAGCTGAGCTAGACACGCCACCGCCAAGGAGCACCGCACTTGAGGGGAGCGGGGACAGACTTCCCTGCGAGCCAGATCAACCACTGCCACCTGATAACCAGAGCCGCCCGAAAACTCCACCTTTGTCGCCCCTCACCCGAACGCACACTCCCCAGGCGGCGCCTCCAAGGAGGGCACGACGCGAAGCGCGCCGTCACCGCCCAATCCTAGAAGGATTTTGGGCTTTCATCCGGGAGGGGAGCGGGGGTGGATAGGGTTGGGATCTCAGCTGCACCTCCAAGGAGGAAGGGCGGCGCCCAAGGGCGTCGCTGCTGCCGGGCCGGACCAGCCGACCAGTGGTTTCCCACGGTCCCAAAACCGCACCACCGGGCACCCATCCACACCAATCTGGCGACCGAAGCTGCTGGAACCGGCAAGGATGAGGGAGCTGAAGGGGAGGGGAGTCGAACCTCAGATCTGACGAGGAGGGGGATCTCCACGCCGCGGCCACCACCCGCCGCCGTCCCACCACCCGCGTGGTCGGGAACGCCGGCTAGGACCACCCACGGACACCGCCAGCCGGGAGGGCGCCGCCGCCGCGCCAAGGGCCGCCGCCCCAGATCCGGAGTCCTCCGCCAGGAACGGAGCGAGCAGGGCCTCGCCGCCACCGTCACCGGCGACCGCGCATGGCTTGCCGCCGGCCACCTCGGGTGGCGACGAGGGGGAAGGAGGTGAGGGGTGGCGGCGCTGGGCGGAAACCCTAGTCGCCTCCCGAGTCGCCTGAGCGGACGACGGGGGGGGGGGGGGGGGGGGGGGGGGGGGGGAAGAGAACTGGTTTGACCTGGTGGCGCCTCTTGTGGCGGGATTGTGCGCACTAACCATGCTATTGTATTTGTTACCATGGCTTAGCTTAGTGAGAGCGACAGTTACATTAAAAATATAAGGCACAACAATATAACTACAGTAAAAAAAGTGTTCATTCATAGTAGAGCAAGCCTAAACTATATACAATTAAAGCTCGCATAAGTATATTACTTGCAGGCAGAAGGAGCGGCGGCACGCCTTGCCCCCGCAAGATGCCCGTGTAAAGTGCACGTGTTGTTTTTACAATCATGTTGCTCTCACAACTCCATATACACCAAATATCTAACCGTAATTGAAAAAGACCAAGCGGTTGACAAAAGGTACGGAAAATTTCCATGGCAACAATCGGTTTATCTTCAACACTCAAGGTTTCATCTTCTTGCGGGCAACAAAGTGTTGGAATTTTGCTAGTAGGCCTTTGGCCCAAAGCCCAACTAAAATTCTGAAATTCTCTTGGCCCATTCATGCACACATGTGAGTGGAGTGAGTGAGGCTAAAGTTTAGTCTCACATTGGAAGTTGAGAGAGAGTTGCGCCTCTTTATAAGGTGAGCTCTTCTACCACTTGTATGAGCATGAGAAGAGGAGACCTACACGCGCGCTCCTCCTCCTCGCTCGCCGCGCCGTGCCACGGGTTGCGGGATTGAGGCCCGCAATATATAGTCAGGCAGACGTCTACCCTAGCCGCCGCTTCGTATGGTTTCTCATCACCGTTCCAGATCATTGCGCCGCCAAGCTAGTCTTCTCCATCCCTCCTTCCGGCGTGCACCGCGAAAAGGGACAACAGGCCTCTGGAACCCCGCCTCTCGTGATCCTGTACGGGAGAGGGGCGATCAGGTTTTTGGGGAGCGCACTCGCGCGACTGCTGGCAGCAACGACTTCGCGAACGACGACTTCTTCCCCGACCTCGGCAACCTCATCCTCAACGACATGGGCGACAACATCAACGCCGGCGGTGCTGCACCGTATGTGATTCTATCCTTCCTGTTCGAGATCGTGGTAGAATTCATGTTTTTAGTATGTGCCCTAGATGTGATATGTTCATCTGCTATGCTAGTTCGCATGATTAGTTTCATCTCTGCTGTTGTGGTCATGATTTATATTCTGTTTATTCGGATTAAATCTCGTAGTAATTTGCTCATATTTCCAACACAAAGTACACCGGATCACTCTAGATATTACAGCAATAAAATACAGGTATGGTAATTCTACCATGTTTAATTGACAAAATATGGATAACTGGCAGATGGCATTATGACAAAGAAAAGACTATTTGCAAACCATGTGATTTTTGCATTTTGCTGCTAGTTTATCTGAACATTGATGATCACCTCTGTTGTTAAAAGAGTGGATGTTGGCTGAACTGAGGACGTCCGTAGATCGGCGAGCCTAAGTAGCAGCTTCTTCATCCTCACATGCCCTGTGATGTTGCTCATATTAGTGCACCAAATGGAGCATTTGTATCTGTAGATTTGTCTGCTCACAGAGTCTCAGGACCATCAGCAGACTATAATGTGTGCTCTGACTGAACTGAGATAAAATGGATCACTTCTGGCATGCATAAACCACATGGTAGCCCTCTTATGTGCAATGGCTCTGACCGGGTTACGGTGCATCCGTCTGATTCAAATTCTAGAGACCATGGCAGAATTGTGATCAGTCCACATTTTACCTGAATCAAGAAGCAGTTTTATTGCTACATATAGTGTGTGTGATGATGGAGGACGGGAAATCTTTGTACTCTTATAAGAAGAAACCTCATATCTTTAAAGATATCTTTGACATTTTCTTGGATGATCAAACGGGACTCTGGCCGCGACAGCAATATTACCATGTCAGAAAACTTGTGGATGGGAATTTCATCTAATTGCCAGCAAGAGATGAAACGTTCTGCTGGTGGCGCATATTGTTCTATGGGTGAGTCGTCCATGTAATTTCTGCAATTTAGTTTTACTGTTAAGCACTGAAAACTGCAAGCATATTCAGATCTTGTACTGCCAAATGCTTTGAATCCTGCATGACTGACATTTACAATCATGTCGGTAGATGCCTTGCTGGGTACAGGCCATGAAGGTGATGGTTGATAAATCAATCATTAAGTCTGTGTTATCCGGGACATAATCAACCAAGGTTAATTTTTTTTTTCGTCCTAGTAGAAAAGAAGTCTATATCAATCTTAGGTGCAAGAATTTATCTAGTTATCATTTTAGCTTTTGTGTGAGATATTTAACCTTTCCCAACAGTGAAAAGCTACCTAATCTTGTAAACAGTTAATGGAGGCTGTTTTTGTTTGTATGTTATCATAACTAAACATATTCAACCTAATACCCTTGTTGGAGCTATGCATACATAAGCAAAAAGGAAGGACATAAACAAAGTTACGGAGGATAAAAATGATAAATGCACAGTAGAACGAAGCCTAAAGACATTGCACCTTTGGTTTCCTCTGCTGTCATTGTTGCTTGTCTCAACGCTTAAAAGATGTACTCTTGTTCACAGATGGTCCTGCTGAAGAATCAAACAGAAAAGACATAAATTTTGTAGAGTATGAAC
Source organism: Triticum urartu (assembly GCF_003073215.2). Classification (NCBI taxonomy): domain Eukaryota; kingdom Viridiplantae; phylum Streptophyta; class Magnoliopsida; order Poales; family Poaceae; genus Triticum; species Triticum urartu. Next base: position 563,613,073 of record NC_053027.1, read on the forward strand.
CTATTGGGTAAAAGTAGACAAAGTGGTCCCATCTTCAAAATTACTTGTGCAGAGAGAAAAACTGTGCCAAAAATTGGAAATGGTGAGGAAGAAAGAAAATGGCTTCGTTATTGCTAATAAATTTTCGGGAACACATTGTAGGCAAACATTGGGAGGCTGTCTGGCCTAGGGATCAATGGCTTTACTATTGTTCTTTGGGCAAAACTGATTCTACATGGATGATTTCCTGCCCTGTTTCTTTTCCTAGATTTGAATATGTCAAAGCTTTCAATTGTATACATAAGCCCTTCTTCAAACTTATTTTTAAAAGAGATGCATCCTCTTTAATGGTCTCGCTCGTTCTAGTGTACTGCCTTGAACTAAAAGTTGAGAGAAACTTATGCATTTTTTAATAATGCACAACAAAACGCAGGCGCCGTACAAAACTGACCTTGCGATCTAGCATGAAAAAGTTTAATATGTAAAGTACAACGGAATCTGTGTGCCAGTGCTCCCATATTCTTGCATCGTACAATGAACTTTAAGCGAAAAGAGTGCCTGGTCAGATCTTCCAGCGGTGGTTCTTCCATCGCCTGACCTTCATGAATTGGTTATGAATTGTGAAATCCAGTAAAGAATACTAAAGCTGAACTTCTATTTAAATAAAGAGGAGGTTTCTTTCAAAAAGTATTAACCATTTGGAATAGTCGAAGTAAGCTAAATGGATGAAAAAAGGCAGCATCTCAACACTAAAAATAGTCAAATATAAAACCAAGCACACCGCTATAAGTAATCTTCTTGATCTAGAGAGCCAAGAATAAGTATAGAAAAAAGAAGTATCCTATAGTTTCCAAGTTGAGCAATATACAGAGCTTCTTCACCAAAATAGTTCAACATTTTAAATGTTGCATACTACCAGGAAAACAAACACCAAGTGTACTTCTGTTGGTACATATCATGATACCATTAGCAAATATGAGGGTTATCAGCATGGATATAGAATAAGTAGTACAATATAACTAACCATTTCTGCATCTCTGTGTTTGGTTCACAACTATGATTGATGAACCAGGACTTCTTCCTCTGGTTTGTTGCACCAATGACCATATTCCTACCGACCTCACGGAGATAGAAGCCAGTGTAACGTTGTCTCTTCATTTAATTACCATGGTTTTTGGTCACAAGTTCTGTCATCAATAACTACTATATTGATGCAAGATATATGGATATTAGTTTGATTGCCCAGTGTACATTGTAAGTACCCATAATCACATCAACCGTGTAGAAAATGCAATCACATACACGCACACACAATTATTTTCATCAGCACAACACAATGATCCAATGTAATAAGTGAAATTTTTTGAGAGAAACCAAGCATGTGAGTGACTTAGTAGCAAGGAAAAACAACAGAAAGGGGAACGACCTAGAGATAGTGATGTCAATGCTCTGGCAGTGGCAGGTGATGTCGATGAGCCCATCGTCGTAGTCGATTCATGCCTCTGTCCATCCAAATGGTTGTCGCCACCTGCCTGGTCTGCCAGATAAGAATGCCTGATATCATTAAACAAAATATTAATTTATGGATAAGGATATAGAATATAATAGCTACGAGAAAGAAATCTCTAGAAATAAATAATTGATGCCACGAATAGGGATGTTAATAATTATTGTGAAACTGTTAGTATCAAGACTTGTACAACAGAGCTACATATCTCGCACCCTGATTGCAATAAAGGATAATTCAAGAGATGTGTCAGATCAATTTAGGACAACTAATGGAATAGGAGCTAGGTGGAAACTGAAGATATTCTGGGTGAGCATATATACTCTACCTGCAGATGTCTCTGTGCCATGTGGGAACGTTCTTGTAGTTTAGCCGGGAGGTGACATCGAACATGATGATTGATGATTTGCACACACACCATGGATGCTGAAAAACAGTAGGAAATAGTAAGAATCCAATCAGTCAATGTGCACCGACCAAAAAAAGGAGGAACACAATTTTCGTTTAAAACGACAGCACAAGATATGAATCATTGCTTTGCTGAAAATGACAAACTCATGACAATTAACAAGAGACCCTATAGTCTTACTTAACAGTCGTCCTAGTACCAACCCAAATACAACTATAAATTACTAATGATCCATGCAAAACTAAAAGTCAAAAAACTGCAGGTTTGATTGTTCTGTACTGAATGGACAGAACATAGTGTTGAACTTCACAATGGTAAAGCCCAAGGATAACAAGGTTTCCAGTAAAATCTAACAAGCACATAAGACCAAGAAATGCTTAGAAGCCATCAACATGCTCCATGTGTCCACCACAAAGTACAGTAACATGGTGCCAAGCTAGACACTCCATGTCCAAGGTTAAACCTGGTCAGAATCTCTACAGCCAAAAGCAGACCAATCTAAAGCAACCATCCAAATACAGCGATCAGGAGAGCTTTTACACAATCCTCAAACCCACGATGGCACTCCCAATCAAGACCACTACCAGGATTCTATTCTACACTAATCATCCATGGATGGAAAACGACAACTAATTCAAATATGTGCGAGTTATAGAGGAATGAATGGACGATGGACTCACCACCGGGCCGCAGTGTGACGGCTCCATCAACAGCTGGCGCCAACCTAAGGTCGGATCTGATGAGTCACGCGAGGAAAATGGCACCCTCCGCCGAACACCTGTGTGACCCGTACCAACGGCATCGCCTCCCGTCTACTGACGACTCGCATCTCCACTCCCACCTCATCCCCGTCCTCTGCGGGCTTCAGATCAATGCAGACGGCATCGTGGGGTGGGGACAGCGCGACTATTCTTTATCCTTGTGGGCGAGGGCGGGAAGCCGCGGGAGGTTGCGCCAGTTTGTGGCTGCGCTAGAGGTGGCTGACGGTGGCGGCTTCAAGATCATCAAAGCACAACTCCTCATAGAATCCTATAAATGAATGAACCCAAAAAAGCTATTTACCTCCAACTTTAACCAGATCAGGCGATGGCGAAGACAGCAGGACTGCTCAACCTCCTCGTCCTTCTCTTCGAGGCCGCCACACGACGAGGTAGGACGATGACGACATGGACTGCTGGACCTTCTGGTCGCTCTCTCCGGCGCCGCGCACCGAGGGGAGAGGACGACAATGGCTCCCACACGAACTGACTCGGGGGAGAAGTGAGTCTCGGAAGGGGCCCTTCCTCCGGAGGCAAGCACGACAGAGCCGGAGGATCTGGGATGGGAGGCGGCGGCGATGGCGGAAGAGAGGTAGCGTGGGAGAGAGGGGCGGCAGTTTATTTCCTTCTCTCTGGCTATTTTCATCGAGGAAAGGTTTCACGGGAGGGAGGAGGTGTTACATGAGGTTGTCTCAAGAAGTGTATGGATGAACCCGGGTACATATGAATCCACTTTGGAAAACACATTTTGCAATGTCAAAAAATTCTAAAAAAATGTGCCCGCGGACATCACCATATTCTATGTATGTGCAGAAAGTTTCACGGAAAAACAACTTTTTTTGTAGCATGTGTAAAAAAGACAAAATTTTGTACCGTGAAACGCTATTTAGAAGCAGTAAAATTTGTCTTTTTTACTAAGACAAAACAAAAATACTTTTTTACACAAAACTTTGTACCGTGGACGTACCTTTGCCAACATGTATGCATAATTTTTTTTTGAATTTTTGAACATTACAAAACACGTAAAAAGTACATTTTTAAAAAGCGGGTGCAGATGCCCCCGTGTGCAGATCATCCACTCTCAGGTTGTCTCCCTCTTTTCTTAGCGACGAAGTAAGGTGGGGGTGGGAAGGAAGCTTCCTATGAGACGCAAACCAGAGACCAGCGCGAAGCTCGATCCCGATTGGCCGCCCCGAACAGTGCGCCTCGATGATGTGGCTAATGTGAGCATTTGCTCTTTGCGCCACTCTTATTGGGTTAAATTTTCGGACATGAACAGTCTAGAATGGCTTTCTGGTTTGCTCACTTGTACTCACTTTACAAAGTATGACTTTGACCAAAACTTATATGTAGACTAAAAAAACGGAGGGAGTAGGTAACTAATTGTTGTTCATGAATATATGAGTAAATTTTGTTCACTCTACCATCCAAAACCAACTATAAATAACATGACGTCTTGATGCACGATCGGCAAACGACACTTGTATGTTTGCATGGCAGAGCAAGTCCGTTGCATGTACTGCGAGTACGATGGGAGCAGGATCGTACACCCATCAAGGGAAAGTTTCCACGGGCACGACATCGAGTTCGAGACGATGCTGTGTGGAGAAGAAGTATATTCAAAATCGTACCCTAACAATAAGATCATCGCGCACAGCGGCGAGGTAAGTAGCTGCGTGGGTTACGTGGATGGTGACTGCATCTACGACGTCTACCGACTTGACGATACACCTATAAAGGCAGAGCACTTTGTGCGCATGTCAGATGCTAATGTGGTGTTTGACTGATTGAAGAGCTCGTGCCATTTGCCAATGCAAGCAGCAAACATGAGTTGCATGCATGATGATGCCAGACTTTGTATTTGCTTGCTAGCTAGAGAGACATAGAGAATTAACCACCACTTCAGTTAGTGCCTTGCGAAATGCTACTTGCAGTTCATCAAGGGATGCCTTGTGTTGTTTTCGTATAGGGTTCCCGCTTCTTTGCTGAGATATTTTTGTAGATGTATGGTTTCTGTGCAAACTAACGAAACGTCTTGCCTTGCCTTGCCTTGCTCAGGCCGACGGCTTCGTGTTAAATAATGGGGCGCACCTCCCATAATAGCGCATACATGCGGTTTGGATTACAATTTTGGAGATCAAGAAAGGAGATAAAGATAAGAGGTTACATGAGATAAACATAACTATCTCAACTATCTCCTATGAGATGCGCCGGTCACATAACATGACATGTTGCATGTTTAACATCCTTCCTTAATCACAACTGCATTAAGTTGAGATTATACTTGAAGTTTTCAAAGCTCTTGACATGCAATGCCTTTGTGAATCCATCTGCAATTTGATCACGGGAATGCACAAAACGAATGTCAAGTTGCTTCTGAGCAACTCTTTCTCTGACAAAATGAAAATCCATCTCAATGTGTTTAGTCCTGGCATGAAACACTGGATTAGCTGAGAGATAAGTACCACCTGTTGGGGATCGTTGCAAAAATTAAAAAATATATGTGCATCACCAAGATCAATCTATGGAGAGAGTAGCAATGAGAGAGAGGGGAGTGTATCTTCATACCCTTGAAGATCGCGATGCGGAAGCATTACAAGAACGCGGTTGGAGGAGTCGTACACGCAGCGATTCAGATCGCGGTCGATTCCGATCTAAGCGCCGAACAACGACGCCTCCGCGTTCAACACACGTGCAGCCCGGTGACGTCTCCCACACCTTGATCCAGCAAGGAGGAGGGAGAGGTTGGGGAAGAACACTCCAGCAGGAGCACGACGACGTGGTGGTGATGGAGCAGCGTTGTTTCCAGTAGGGCTTTGCCAAGCACTACAAAGGATGAGGATGTGGAGAGGTAGGGCTGCGCCGAGGGAGAGAGAGACTCGTGTCCTTGCAGCCCCAAGACCCCCACTATATATAGGAGGAGGGGAGGTGGCTGCGCCCCCTCTAGGGTTCCCACCCTAGGGGATGTGGCAACCCTAGATGGGACTGAAGGGGGCAGCCAAGAGGGGAGAGAGAGGGGGGCGCGCCCTAGGGTGGGCCTTTAGGCCCATCTGCGCCTAGGGTTTCCCCTTCCTCCTCCTAGCTGCGCCTTGGGCCTTGGTGGGAGGCGCAACAGCCCACTCAGGGGCTGGTCCCTTCCCACTCTTGGCCCATGCACGCCTCCGGGGCAGGTGGCCCCTCCCGATGGACCCCCGGAACCCTTTCGGTGATCCCGGTACATTACCGGTGACGCCTGAAACACTTCCGGTAACCAAAACCTCACTTCCTATATATTATTCTTTACCTCCGGACCATTCCGGAACTCCTCGTGACGTCTGGATCTCATCCAGGACTCAGAACAACATTCGGTAACCACGTACAAACTTTCCCTATAACCCTAGCGTCATCAAACCTTAAGTGTGTAGATCCTACGGGTTTGGGAGGCATGTAGACATGACCGAGACATCTCTCCGGCCAATAACCAACAGCGGGATCTGGATACCTATGTTCGCTCCTACATGTTCCATGATGATCTCATCGGATGAACCACGATGTCAAGGATTCAATCAATCCCGTATGCAATTCCCTTTGCCTATCGGTATCTTACTTGCCCGAGATTCGATCGTCGGTATCCCAATACCTCGTTCAATCTCGTTACCGGCAAGTCACTTTACTCGTTCCGTAATGCATGATCACGTGACCAACTCCTTAGTCACATTGAGCTCATTATGATGATGCATTACTGAGTGGGCCCAGAGATACCTCTCCGTCATACGGAGTGACAAATCCCAGTCTCGATTCGTGCCAATCCAATAGACACTTTTGGAGATACCTGTAGTGCACCTTTATAGTCATCCAGTTACGTTGTGATGTTTGGTACACCCAAAGCATTCCTACAGTATCCGGGAGTTGCACAATCTCATGGTCTAAGGAAATGATACTTGACATTAGAAAAGCTTTAGCAAACGAACTACACGATCTTGTGCTACGCTTAAAATTGGGTCTTGTCCATCACATCATTCTCCTAATGGTGTGATCCCGTTATCAATGACATCCAATGTCCACGGTTAGGAAACCATAACCATTTATTGATCAACGAGCTAGTCAACTAGAGGCTCACTAGGGACATGTTGTGGTCCATGTATTCACACATGTATCACGTGTTGGGTTTCGTAGTAATTTAAAAAAATTTCCTACGCACACGCAAGATCATGTGATGCATAGCAACGAGGGGGAGAGTGTTGTCTACGTACCCAACGCAGACCGACTGCGGAAGCGATGACACGACGTAGAGGAAGTAGTCGTACGTCTTCACGATCCAACCGATCAAGCACCGAAACTACGGCACCTCCGAGTTCGAGCACACGTTCAGCTCGATGACGATCCCCGGACTCCGATCCAGCAAAGTGTCGGGGAAGAGTTCCGTTAGCACGACGGCGTGGTGACGATCTTGATGTACTACAGCAGCAGGGCTTCGCCTAAACTCCGCTACAGTATTATCGAGGTATATGGTGGCAGGGGGCACCGCACACGGCTAAGGAATAGATCACGTGGATCAACTTGTGTGTCTAGAGGTGCCCCCTGCCTCCGTATATAAAGGAGTATAGGGGGGGAGGCTGGCCGGCCAAGGAGGAGGGCGCAGGAGAGTCCTACTCCCTCTGGGAGTAGGATTCCCCCCCCAATCCTAGTTGGAATAGGATTCGCGGAGGGGGAAAAGAGGAGGAGGGGGCTGGCCACCTCTCCTAGTCCTAATAGGACTAGGAGAAGGGGGAGGCGCACAGCCCATCTAGGGCAGCCTCTTCTCTTTTCCACCAAGGCCCACTATGGCCCATATAGCTCCCGGGGGGTTCCGGTAACCCTCCCGGTATTCCGGTAAAATCCCGATTTCACCCGGAACACATCCGATATCCAAACATAGGCTTCCAATATATCAATCTTTACGTCTCGATCATTTCGAGACTCCTCGTCATGTCCATGATCACATCCGGGACTCCGAACAACCTTCGGTACATCAAAATGCATAAACTCATAATATAACTATCATCGTAACCTTAAGCGTGCGGACCCTACGGGTTCGAGAACAATGTAGACATGACCGAGACACGTCTCCGGTCAATAACCAATAGCGGGACCTGGATGCCCATATTGGCTCCTACATATTCTACGAAGATCTTTATCGGTCAGACCGCATAACAACATACGTTGTTCCCTTTGTCATCGGTATGTTACTTGCCCGAGATTCGATCGTTGGTATCCAATACCTAGTTCAATCTCGTTACCGGCAAGTCCTCTTTACTCGTTCCGTAATACATCATCTCACAACTAACATATTAGTTGTAATGCTTGCAAGGCTTATGTGATGTGTATTACCGAGAGGGCCCAGAGATACCTCTCCGACAATCGGAGTGACAAATCCTAATCTCGAAATACGCCAACCCAACATCTACCTTTGGAGACACCTGTAATGCTCCTTTATAATCACCCAGTTACGTTGTGACGTTTGGTAGCACCCAAAGTGTTCCTCCGGCAAACGGGAGTTGCATAATCTCATAGTCATAGGAACATGTATAAGTCATGAAGAAAGCAATAGCAACATACTAAACGATCGTGCTAAGCTAATGGAATGGGTCATGTCAATCAGATCATTCAACTAATGATGTGACCTCGTTAATCAAATAACAACTCATTGTTCATGGTTAGGAAACATAACCATCTTTGATTAACGAGCTAGTCAAGTAGAGGCATACTAGTGACACTTTGTTTGTCTATGTATTCACACATGTATTATGTTTCCGGTTAATACAATTCTAGCATGAATAATAAACATTTATCATGATTATAAGGAAATAAATAATAACTTTATTATTGCCTCTAGGGCATATTTCCTTCAGTCTCCCACTTGCACTAGAGTCAATAATCTAGATTACACTGTAATGATTCTAACACCCATGGAGCTTTGGTGCTGATCATGTTTTGCTCGTGGAAGAGGCTTAGTCAACGGGTCTGCAACATTCAGATCCGTATGTATCTTGCAAATCTCTATGTCTCCCACCTGGACTAGATCCCGGATGGAGTTGAAGCGTCTCTTGATGTGTTTGGTCCTTTTGTGAAATCTGGATTCCTTTGCCAAGGCAATTGCACCAGTATTGTCACAAAAGGTTTTCATTGGACCCGATGCACTAGGTATGACACCTAGATCGGATATGAACTCCTTCATCCAGACTCCTTCGTTTGCTGCTTCTGAAGCAGCTATGTACTCCGCTTCACATGTAGATCCCGCTACGACGCTTTGTTTAGAACTGCACCAACTGACAGCTCCACCGTTTAATGTAAACACGTATCCGGTTTGCGATTTAGAATCGTCCGGATCAGTGTCAAAGCTTGCATCAACGTACCTTTACGGATGAGCTCTTTGTCACCTCCATATACGAGAAACATATCCTTAGTCCTTTTCAGGTTTTAAGGATGTTCTTGACCGCTGTCCAGTGATCCATTCCTGGATACTTTGGTACTCCCTGCTAAACTTATAGCAGGCACATCAGGTCTGGTAACACAGCAATTGCATACATGATAGACCTATGCTGATGGCATAGGGACATCTTTCTATTCTCTCTATCTTCTGCAGTGGGTCGGCATTGAGTCTTACTCACTTCACACCTTGTAAACACAGCAGAACTTTTTGCTTGATTCCATTTTGAACTTCTTCAAATTTTGTCAAGGTATGTGCTTTGGTGAAAGTCAATTAGCCTTGAATCTATCTCTATAGAATCTTAATGCCTAATATGTCAGTTTCACCGAGGTCTTTTCATTGAAAACTCTTATTCAGTTATCCTTTATGCTATCCAGAAATTCTATATCATTTCCAATTAGCAAATATGTCATCCACATATAATATCAGAAATGCTACAGAGCTCCCACTCACTTTCTTGTAAATACAGGCTTCTCCGAAAGTCTGTATAAAACCAAATGCTTTGATCACACTATCAAAACGTTTATTCCAACTCCGAGAGGCTTGCACCAGTCCATAAATGGATCGCTGGAGCTTGCACACTTTGTTAGCTCCCTTTGGATCGACAAAACCTTCCGGTTGCATCATATACAACTCTTCTTCCAGAAATCCATTCAGGAATGCAGTTTTGACATCCATCTGCCAAATTTCATAATCATAAAATGCGGCAATCGCTAACATGATTCGGACGGACTTAAGCATTGCTACGGGTGAGAAGGTCTCATCGTAGTCAATCCCTTGAACTTGTCGAAAAACTTTCGCGACAAGTCGAGCTTTGTAGACAGTAACATTACCATCAGCGTCAGTCTTCTTCTTGAAGATCCATTTATTCTCAATTGCTTGCCGATCATCGGGCAAGTCAACCAAAGTCCATACTTTGTTCTCATACATGGATCCCATCTCAGATTTCATGGCTTCAAGCCACTTTGCGGAATCTGGGCTCACCATCGCTTCTTCATAGTTCGTAGGTTCATCATGATCTAGTAGCATGACTTGCAGAACAGGATTACTGTACCACTCTGGTGCGGATCTTACTCTGGTTGATCTACGAGGTTCAGTAGTATCTTGATCTGAAGTTTCATGATCATTATCATTGGCTTCCTCACTAACTGGTGTAGGTGTCACTGAAACATTTTTCTGTGATGTACTACTTTCCAGCAAGGGAGCAGGTACAGTTACCTCATCAAGTTCTACTTTCCTCCCACTCACTTCTTTCGAGAGAAACTCCTTCTCTAGAAAGGATCCATTCTTGGCAACGAATGTCTTGCCTTCGGATCTGTGATAGAAGGTGTACCCAACAGTTTCCTTTGGGTATCCTGTGAAGACACATTTCTCCGATTTGGGTTCGAGCTTATCAGGTTGAAGCTTTTTCACATAAGCATCGCAGCCCCAAACTTTAAGAAACGACAACTTCGGTTTCTTGCCAAACCACAGTTCATAAGGCGTCGTCTCAACAGATTTTGATGGTGCCCTATTTAACGTGAATGCGGCCGTCTCTAAAGCATAACCCCAAAACGATAGCGGTAAATCAGTAAGAGACATCATAGATCGCACCATATCCAGTAAAGTACGATTACGACGTTCGGACACACCATTACGCTGTGGTGTTCCGGGTGGCGTGAGTTGCGAAACTATTCCACAGTTTTTCAAATGTACACCAAACTCGTAACTCAAATATTCTCCTCCACGATCAGATCGTAGAAACTTTATTTTCTTGTTACGATGATTTTCAACTTCACTCTGAAATTCTTTGAACTTTTCAAATGTTTCAGATTTATGTTTCATTAAGTAGATATACCCATATCTGCTTAAATCATCTGTGAAGGTGAGAAAATAACGATATCCGCCATGAGCCTCAATATTCATCGAACCACATACATCGGTATGTATGATTTCCAACAAATCTGTTGCTCTCTCCATAGTACCGGAGAACGGTGTTTTAGTCATCTTGCCCATGAGGCACGGTTCGCAAGTACCAAGTGATTCATAATCAAGTGGTTCCAAAAGTCCATCAGTATGGAGTTTCTTCATGCGCTTTATACCGATATGACCTAAACGACAGTGCCACAAATAAGTTGCACTTTCATTATCAACTCTGTATCTTTTGGCTTCAACATTATGAATATGTGTATTACTACTATCGAGATTCAATAGACCACTCTTCAAGGGTGCATGACCATAAAAGATATTACTCATATAAATAGAACAACCATTATTCTCTGATTTAAATGAATAACCGTCTCGCATTAAACAAGATCCAGATATAATGTTCATGCTCAACGCTGGCACCAAATAACAATTATTTAGGTCTAATATTAATCCCGAAGGTAGATGTAGATGTAGCGTGCCGACCGCGATCACATCGACTTTGGAACCGTTTCCCACGCGCATCGTCACCTCGTCCTTAGCCAATCTTCGCTTAATCCGTAGCCCCTGTTTCGAGTTGCAAATATTAGCAACAGAACCAGTATCAAATACCCAGGTGCTATTGCGAGCATTAGTAAGGTACACATCAATGACATGTATATCACATATACCTTTGTTCACCTTGCCATCCTTCTTATCCGCCAAATACTTGGGGCAGTTCCGCTTCCAGTGACCAGTCTGCTTGCAGTAGAAGCACTCAGTTTCAGGCTTAGGTCCAGACTTGGGTTTCTTCTCTTGAGCAGCAACTGGCTTGCCGTTCTTCTTGAAGTTCCCCTTCTTCTTTCCTTTGCCCTTTTTCTTGAAACTAGTGGTCTTGTTGACCATCAACACTTGATGCTCTTTCTTGATTTCTACCTCCGCAGCTTTCAGCATCGCGAAGAGCTCGGGAATAGTCTTGTTCATCCCTTTCATATTATAGTTCATCACGAAGCTCTTGTAGCTTGGTGGCAGTGATTGGAGAATTCTGTCAATGACGCAATCATCTGGAAGATTAACTCCCAATTGAATCAAGTGATTATTATACCCAGACATTTTGAGTATATGCTCACTGACAGAACTGTTCTCCTCCATCTTGCAGCTATAGAACTTATTGGAGACTTCATATCTCTCAATCCGGGCATTTGCTTGAAATATCAACTTCAACTCCTGGAACATCTCATATGCTCCATGACGTTTAAAACGTCGTTGAAGTCCCGATTCTAAGCCGTAAAGCATGGCACACTGAACTATCGAGTAGTCATCAGCTTTGCTCTGCCAGACGTTCATAACATCTGGCGTTGCTCTAGCAGCAGGCCTGGCACCCAGCGGTGCTTCCAGGACGTAATTCTTCTGTGCAGCAATGAGGATAACCCTCAAGTTACGGACCCAGTCCGTGTAATTGCTACCATCATCTTTCAACTTTGCTTTCTCAAGGAACGCATTAAAATTCAACGGAACAACAGCACGAGCCATCTATCTACAATCAACATAAACAAGCAAGATACTATCAGGGACTAAGTTCATGATAAATTTAAGTTCAATTAATCATATTACTTAAGAACTCCCACTTAGATAGACATCCCTCTAATCCTCTAAGTGATCACGTGATCCAAATCAACTAAACCATGTCCGATCATCACGTGAGATGGAGTAGTTTCATCGGTGAACATCATTATGTTGATCATATCTACTATATGATTCACGCTCGACCTTTCGGTCTCCGTGTTCCGAGGCCATATCTGTATATGCTTGGCTCGTCAAGTATAACCTGAGTATTCTGCGTGCGCAACTGTTTTGCACCCGTTGTATTTGAACGTAGAGCCTATCACACCCGATCATCACGTGGTGTCTCAGCATGAAGAACTTTCGCAACGGTGCATACTCAGGGAGAACACTTCTTGATAATTTAGTGAGAGATCATCTTATAATGCTACCGTCAATCAAAGCAAGATAAGATGCATAAAAGATAAACATCACATGCAATCAATATAAGTGATATGATATGGCCATCATCATCTTGTGCCTGTGATCTCCATCTCCGAAGCACCGTCATGATCACCATCGTCACCGGCGCGACACCTTGATCTCCATCGTAGCATCGTTGTCGTCTCACCAATCTTATGCTTCCACGACTATCACTACCGTTTAGTAATAAAGTAAAGCATTACATCGCGATTGCATTGCATACAATAAAGCGACAACCATATGGCTCCTGCCAGTTGCCGATAACTCGGTTACAAAACATGATCATCTCATACAATAAAATTCAGCATCATGCCTTGACCATATCACATCACAACATGCCCTGCAAAAACAAGTTAGACGTCCTCTACTTTGTTGTTGCATGTTTTACGTGGCTGCTACGGGCTTAAGTAAGAACCAATCTCACCTACGCATCAAAACCACAATGATAGTTTGTCAAATAGACTCCGTTTTAACCTTCGCAAGGACCGGGCGTAGCCATACTTGGTTCAACTAAAGTTGGAGAGACAGTCGCCCGCAAGCCATCACTGTGCAAAGCACGTCGAGGGAACCGGTCTCGCGTAAGCGTACGCGTAAGGTTGGTCCGGGTCGTCTCGTCCAACAATACCGCCGAACCAAAGTATGACATGCTGGTAGGCAGTATGACTTGTATCGTCCACAACTCACTTGTGTTCTACTCGTGCATATAACATCAACATAAATAACCTAGGCTCGGATGCCACTGAAGGGTTTCGTAGTAATTTCAAAAATTTCCTACGCTCACGCAAGATCATGTGATGCACAGCAACGAGGGGGAGAGTGTTGTGTACGTACCCAACGCAGACCGACTGCGGAAGCGATGACACGACGTAGAGGAAGTAGTCGTACGTCTTCACGATCCAACCGATCAAGCACCGAAGCTACGGCACCTCCGAGTTCGAGCACACGTTCAGCTCGATGACGATCCCCGGACTCCGATCCAGCAAAGTGTCGGGGAAGAGTTCCGTCAGCACGACGGCGTGGTGACGATCTTGATGTACTACAGCAGCAGGGCTTCGCCTAAACTCCGCTACAGTATTATCGAGGTATATGGTGGCAGGGGGCACCGCACACGGCTAAGGAATAGATCACGTGGATC